>NW_019214573.1:0-103154 GCF_002532875.2 Varroa jacobsoni
TCCTCGAAATCCCCTGCGGAAGACTCATGGGCCGACGTTAGCCATATAGTTGCTACTCTTTTCACTATTTTTTCGGCTAAGCTGCTTCACTTTTAAGATGCTTCTTCACCCTTTCACGAAGGCCAATCGCCTTCTAGCCACTGCAAGCCTTCTTAGCCAGCAACCACTTCTCGGAGGTATCTGTAGCTATTTTTCTTCATAAAACGAAAGCTGCTCCCTTATATTGTCCGCACAGCTTGGCCAGCTAGGGCGCTTCTGTATTGTCTTTCTTAGCACCTCTCGTCGGTGTCCACAATCCTGGCGATGCGTGTCGCATCTTCCAGGCACTGCTCATTCTGCAGCACCAATAGCTCAGTCCTGTAGCCTATACACTAGATGCTAGAAGTCGTAGCAGTAGCCGTAACCAGGGCTTTACTGCCCTACCGACTAACAGTGAACGGCAAACGATGAACGCTAAGCGCAAGTAGCTCCACAATATTACACCTGGGGCGCTTTCTGCCAAAGTAAGAGGTAGCAAATGGGGTAACTTTTGCGAACAACAGAAACGTGGACTAGTGGCGTTGGCTCATTGCTTTAACAGCCTTCTCCTAGAACGGATACCTCTCGTGATGTAGAGACTAGCAATCCACCTAATATTTCCGCACCGCGCTTCACAGTGTTGCACAGCGGACGAAACGGTGGTCGGCATATATCGTGCAGTATGGTCAGCTGCACCGAAGGCGACGAGCGTTTGTCTCTGTTATTGTTGTTTGCGTTGCCATTGTTGTTGTGGCCACTAGCGTCGTCTGCAGTGTTTGCGTGAGCAGAAACTAGAGGTAGTTCACAGCATCGAAAAGACGATGGGCTAAAACAGCTTCAAGCCTGATTGGACGGCGAACTTCGCAACGCTCTTGGGCAGAAGTATATTTCGATACTAGTTTAGAGGAGGTTGATTATGTCAAAGATCTTCTAGGGCATCTAAGATAACTACACGCTCGCTCCAGAAAATGTCATTCTCTTTCAAATTTATGACAAAGCTAACCTTATAAAAGATATACGGGACAGCATAGCTAATAATTTTGATGGAGTCCCTAGCAGCTCGATCATGATATCAGAAATTTTTGCCACAGTTCCTTTATCGTTTGTGTGCCGAATACCTAAGTCACGTTAAGATAGACAGAGACTAAACCGTATTAAGTGCGAACGTTATGGTACGTGTTTACAGCTTATGGACATAGCAGTAAGTTAAGTCATCAACTTCATCATCTGGCTACGATACCTATACCTGCTTATGTACCCGTAAGGTAAAAGTTGATTTAGATATTTTTCACAAAGCAAACACCTAAGTTGCCTGTGGTGATATTGCTATAATCTTAGGCGATCTATAAACTCCTACACGTGTCAATAACCGTTTTTGCTATCTACTGTCCTACTTATGCCAGTTATGATTTTTTTGCGTTCCGCCCTACCATCTTTGGCGACTTTCTATCTACCAATTATAACTAGGAGTCTCTAAGATGAGCCGACTGCAAACTTTACCTAATATTCTATAGATACATCGATACACATCGAATACACTGAGGACATACGCCCGCTTTCCGTCAAATCCCCTAATAAATCACTTTTAGCACATATACGTAAAGCTTTTGTGAGAGCCATATTAAACAGCGGATACCGGTGGCCCAGTTTCCCCATTAAGAAATGGAAGCGCTATTATTGATGACCCTGTTCCGTATAACGGTCGTTATACTAGTCAATTACGCGAAATGACTCCTCAACGCCGATGCCTGACTTTAGAGACTGAGAATTGGAATAGATACAGGATTCCATTAATCTCGGTGTACGATAAGTTCGTTTTAATCGTAGTCGTCACCGAGTAGGTTCAGTAAACCGGTCACTAGAGATTCTTGACTCACTTTCTAAATCAAAATAGTTAATTTTTTATCGCATAAAAATCCTAGTAAGAATATTTCTGGCCATATATGTACTACAACTGCCCGCGAAATCGGAACAAAGTACAGAGCTCCATGGCCCATAAAATTTATGAAAATATTGATACTGAAAGAAATCATTCCCGTCACGACAAGATTACTTTAATATCAGGCGACAAACTGCTCGTTGCTAAGCATGACGCATACATAGAGTCCCAGTGATCAACGATACGTAAGCGTTTTTTGCGGTTGCATGTATGGCGAAATTTGATATCGAAAATTGCATAGACACACGTGTGTAGGCCATAGCCAATTGATGTGTACGACAGATTTACGTGGGCTTCAAAGATGAAATTCTATTAAACTAGTTTGAATAACAATGCTCATTTCGTTTGGTTGGGTTCCCTGTCTGCCAGTCTCATCGGATATATGGAGCAACTTCAACTTGTGTAGATTTTTCTGAGCTTCTGAATGGCCCGTCATTCAACACACACAGACTAGATTATTTCTACTATATTCTAGCCACAAATACCAATTCAATGCTGTTTCACTTTATGCTATGAAGACGTTGCCCGGGATTGTTTCTGAGTGCTGAGGTTTCCTAAAATTGCGAGCGACACGTCAAGATAACTAAACAAGTTCTTACATTGACAAACGTACGAGGCTAAAAACATGCGATCAATAGCATTAGAACTGATGAGCACAACAATATCTTTTACAAGCTTTGCCAAGTGTGACGGTTTCGTCTCCAAATCAGTAAAAATAGTTTGTCGAAGTCAATTTAAGAACGTGGTCTATTAGAAAATGTAGGGCGTAGGTTCATTTGTTAGATTTAATGATGCAAGGCAAGGCGTTACAGCGGTAGGTCATGGTGGAAACTAATAAGCTAGCTTGTATGAGACAATTGCGAGCTTAAGGTAAAATGGTAAGCTACTGTACATATATATATATATATATAGTATCTATATATTAGTCCTTAATATATATATATATATAATTAATTAATTAAATTTGGTGATTCGACACACCGTAACGCAAACAATTGATCCATTACCAGTTCAAACAAAGAAGATATTGGCATCAGTAAGGCCAATCATTTTGGTAAGGTAAATCATTTTGGCAGTGGATGAATATGACGCTGTTAGAACTCTGATGGATACCAATATTTCTATCTCCTTCTTTCTATAAATCTTTTTGCATCGTATATGCCTGCCACCAAATAATATTGTAGAAGCAATAGTTCTATCCCTAAGCTGGAGTTTTTCTCTAACGTAATACTTCTATTGCAAAGTTGTAAATGGTAGTTTTCATTATTGTTAATTCTCAACGAGATCAAAATTCTGAGCTGAATAATGTTCCATAAACGACAGGCGTCTCAAAATCGTACGTCCAATATGAGCTTGGAAGTTCCAACGAATTTCCTTCCCCTCACTAGGCTGCCTGTGGTGAAACGTAGACCTTGCTATTTTGGCAAGATGAACACAGACTACATGCGGCCAACGCCGTGAAAATTTCAATTTTTCCTAAAAAAAACTGTAGTTAAAATGGCAAAACCGTTAAGCTTCAATTTCCAGCGGCTGTCGGGAGGAATAGGTACCCCAACCCAATTCAATGTAATTTTGTAATTACATATCCGACAGCTTTCAGAGCGTGTGATTGCCTGATTATGGAGCACATAATGTATACTACGATAATTTTCATTTTCTGCATAATACACGAAGAGGAAAAAAGCGGCTGACGGTGGACCGTTTTCTGAGACTTCTGAACTCTAGTCTTATTCAAGCTGAATATGAAATGCATACTGTCGACGTCAATCGTTTCAGGTTGAAAAGCACTTTTAAGGTTATGAAATATAGAACTGTCCATTCTACTATCCTTTTAAGGTCGTTTCATTGGCCTAAAATTATTACCTTTCGGATTTTGCGCTTCAAGATCACTTCAAGCTGATTTCAATAAAACAACGCGGTTAAATCGCAGTTTTACAGTTTCACAAAATAAAATAGACGAGTTTTTGCGTCACTGCTATTTAATAAGCATGATCATTGGCTTAGAGTATGTTCTTACTATGTTACGGGGTCGAGAGGACACTCAGTACAGACAGGATTGCTTAATGGGTAAAAGATAAAACGGTTTAAGACGCACATAATATTTTTGGTTATGCCCGCTTCACTTATCTGTAAGCTGATAAGGCAAAAATATATTGACCTAATGGGGAAAATTCAACGAAAGCTTCTTTGTAGGGCCTTCAACAACTGCACTCTGAAAGTGTTTTTGGAATGGGTACGGCCAGTGGTTCACAATTACAGCGTATGTTGTGGGAGAATGATATGTTTGGCGATTTCTTTCATCTCATTGGCAAGAACAGCGGGAAAAAATAATTTGGTATTAAACTGAAGACAAATTTGCGTGCTATTACAGGATATGATTACAAAAAAATACTGGATTTCTCAGTTTTCACTAAAACTTCAACCTCCTAAGTGTCACTTCACTTCATACCAACAAACGCTTATGGGACAAAAAACATTAGCCTCGGAGACAGTGAGCAGATTTCCTGTGAGACAGTTTCCCACCCCGATGTTCCGCCAAACTTGTTAATGATTAATGCTTGTGTGTTCCTTCTGATTTCGGGAATGTAATTGTTGTTTAACATTGACTGGCCGTACAACATTGTTTATCTAAATGATCCGTCTGGATTTACTCAGTGTCGTTGCAATAGCTAATAGGAATACTAGGAAGGTGTATTCTTTTTCTTAGGCCTGCTTTATACAGTAGTCCAAGATACGGGTCCGAAACGCCATAGAGATGCCTTTACAACAAATGTCGTGTGAGGATTTTCGGTATTGGATCGAAGACTTCGCGGCGAACTTCAGTACGTATATAAAATTCAAACTGAAGAAAAATGTCACCATTCTAACATTAGCTAATATAACCGATACCTGCATTCGTATGTCCACGCTAAATGGTGAAAGCGACGAAGCGTAAAATTCACTAGGTTGACCAGGTTAGAGATACTATCGAGTGTAACACTGATGTATGACTCATAATTAGATTAAATGGTTGATGCCTGTAACAGCAGGAGCGTCAACACAAATGGTGAAAACAGCGAACTTTGATCTTTCCCAATAAAATTTCCAGAGTATTCGTCCGTTTCAAGCGAGATAGAACGTAAATGATACTAAATTAATATTGGATCACAGCAAGAAGAAAATGAAAAGAAGACTATCAGTACCAGTCAACAGAACATAGAAAACGGACACTTCGTGAAGCTGTGAACGTTTGACTAGTCGTAGATTCTGATTTTCGTTAAGTGATCGACTTCAAAAACATTGCTTCATGTTAAGACCGTTTCAAGGATCTTTAAGGGTTTTTTTTTTTAATATAGTTGTTAGCTGCAACCAAACACGGGCTACGAAGGATGTAAAAAGTATCCAATTAAAACAAACACTTAGCTCTTGTTGGCATTTACAAATAGGCTAGACCCATTAAAAAGTGCCAGATATAAAAACCAGAATATCTAACTATCTCAAATGTCGGCCAGTAGCGGTGTAGTTTATCTCTAGTACTAGCCTCTAACTAGAGAGAGGCTAAGCCCGTAGTATTAATGCCGAACCATCAAACGCTCATCTTTACGCATCTTCAGCTATTACGAATACGCGGCTCTGTCATGATGATGAGTTTAGGTAATTCAAACTCTCAGTAAAAAACGAAAAAAGTTTCTAAGGCGCGTGTAAGAGGCGGATGATCAGTCCAACAGGAAATTCTTTCAATGGCCTTTAAAAATCGTGGCCCGCTAAACTTCGTATCTGACATCTAAATAATTGTTCACAACCATATTGTCAGTAATCATTCATATATAGATACATGTATGGGCTTAAATTCATTGTACGTATGAAGAAAAGGTTCAAGAAAACTTCTACGAATACGGGCAGAACAATGATATTAAAATTCACAGAAAATGGATGAATAAAAGCTTTTTTACAATGCCATTGATTGACTTTTCTGTGTCCAGACGCTTAAATGATGTAGTGACACTTGAAGTACATGCAAGCTCAGTTATCCAAGTGGTCTTGATCAATCAGGAAAAGGAAAGTCGTTGGTTCAATCTCCCGTCTGACAAAACACCACTTCGAATAAAGGTGCACTTATGTTGTGTACAAGCTACTTCACTACGTCTTCCACTTCACGCCTGCAAACACATCAGGAGTAGCAAACTTCGTCCACCTCTATTGTAGAGTTAGTGTTCCCTTTCCGTTTTCAGCAGAATGAGTTCTTTTTTCCTTTCATTCTCCTTTTCCGTCCTTTGTCCACTTCTAGCGTTTACTTTCTGCCGCTTAGTTATCACAAGTCGTGAAAGGGAAAGTTAAGGAAAAGAAGGGTCAAGAAAGAGTTTCACACCGAAGGGTAGCGGCAATTGAGAACCGCCTGCTTTCTGCACAAGTTATTCTGTATGGTAGTACTATAACTGGCGTGGATATGGCTTTTTGTTGTAATTTGACTTAGATGGCGCTACTCGTGATTCCAGTAATAGTGATGCGACAGTCGCTTTTTCAATAAGCGGCCTGTTAGGTCGCGATGCGGATGGACGCGCGACGGTCTCCAGTTGCTGATCGTAACGCTGAGCCAACCTTTAAAAATACTGACCCAATTTAAAGGGAGTGATCACCTTATATATCCGGTCAACGTTTATCAATAGAACTGCGTGTAGCAATGTCTAAAGCAACAGTAACGATAGCAAAATGGCCAGCGACTAGAAGCACTTATAAGCAGTTTAGCCCACTGAAGGAACTGAAGGTATCTCCGCATTTTGCGGCTATCGTTCACTTAACCCTGCACTCATACGTCCCCGCTAGAAATGGAGGACACTCCGCTCTCTCAATTCTGGCACTCCCTAAAACATACGAACGCGCATCGACGACTGAAAGCAATACCACAGAATTTTAGACTTTCATGATAGTGCAGTGGTAACGTAGATATGTACTAGACGTACGTAAACCTGGTGCCCTAACTTGAAATACTTAGTTTTGAGATGTGGGCTAGCCTAACATTAATACGAGAGGTAGAATTCGAAACACTGATCTAAAAAACTTAAATGGCACTATCTAAAGACAATTGAGCTTGGTGATTTTGACTAGCTCTTACGTCTAGCTAGGTCCACTAGCCACAGACATATAGCCTCCACGTATATACTTTAGCACATATAATGCGAGATCTAGGTGCTATTCACAGCTTAAACTGTAATAGCGCTGATAGGCGGTGTTGTCCGTGTTATTAAAAACGCGATAGAACTATAATGTCGACATTACCTTTGTAGTTCTATAGATGATATCACATAATCGATTTGTTTGAACTTCGAACGAGAGTTTTTCAGTTTTCAGCACCTAGCCTACAAGGTTCTTTTCGCTCAGACGTCATACAACGCGCCTTGAAGCTGAATGAAGTGTCTGCAAAAATTTACTTTATTCTACAGTTTCGTTACGTTAAAGCTGCGAGTGGTGCCTGGCCCCAAAAGAAAATCTCTGCCGTCCATAGTCGACGTACGTTACCTGAAAAAAAAACAGTCCAAAAATAGTTCTGTGCTTTTCATTCTGGATATTTCGATGTAAAAAAAAAACGCCCCTCGCAGTGTGTCGGCTAGTTACGAAAAAAAAGCTGATGATATCATTGTGAAAGCGGAATAAAACGAACAGAAGTAAAGTGTCACATCGCCAGGGAACTATACATCCACCAGCAAACAACTCTAAAACCATTTGGAGGAAGTTGGGTCCAAAAAAAAAACTCGACGTGTGGTTACCATATGAATTGACGCAAACGAATTTACTCAGTCGTATTGAAATGCAACAAAATCAAGCCATTTCTAAAACGGTTTTGGACTAGATTTTATAAAGGAATCGTGCTGCCGCCTGGAAAAATTATAGATTCATGCATCGGCTGTCAATGGAAAAAGTCGCCCGAATCTAGCACACGTTGTTTTCCGCCATGACAATGTCAAATCATATACACCTATAGCTATTCTGGGAGAACTTGAGAAAGTAGTACGGGCCGTGCACGATGAGACTATCGTTCCAGTCACTGCAACAAATCTTAACCGTGTTGATTTATTTTGGATGTAAAGATGAAAAAATAACTTTTTTCGCCCAGAAAGCATAAATGTTCTACCGCGATGAAATTATGGTGTGACCGGAAAAATGGCAGAGTGTCATCAATCAAAACAGCACATATTGAGTCTATTAATAAAATTTTAGTATATAAAAAGTATATTTCAATTCTGGTTCATTAACCGCCAATACATTTTGACCAATATATGTTTATATCTATACACGGATTAAGTACTTATATTGGCATATAATATTACAAAAATTCAGAGATCTATAATCTGACACGCACGAACATCGTGCTGGGTCGTACCATCTTGCCACGCCATTTTGTCGTCGTTTTCGCACAGCTCCTTCCTTACCCAAACTTTAAATGTCCCAAAAAGGACGATGGGCTATTTGTCCATAACGCAGCGCGCTGTTTTGAAGGAAGCAGTCTTCATATCGGAACCCAACGCAGCACCAGCTGCGTGGCCATATCCTGATCTAACTGAATGTGCGTTATTCATACAAGAGAACCGAGAAAAGGAAAGGGGGCCACATAAAATATGCCCCGAACAAGATGCTCAAAGTTTTATTCGACTGCCTTAGACAGACATCTTACTTGTTTTAGATATTTTAACACTGGTATAAATCTCGACCGTTAGCCTAAAGAATTTGTTTGAACTTCAAAATCGATACTATACAGTTATCGATTACGAGTACGTGCATTATTGCCATTAAACAAGTATCTTTTCACCCTTATGATCCCGACTTAATATGCATTTCTGGTTAGCGACACCCTTACTCCCAGCAATTGATAAAATCGGGTCGTTCTCTGCAGATAGTATCTACCTGCGCAGGCGTTTTTGCCGATAGTATTCTTCCTATTTATTGGGACGCGTGGAAATGTGACCCACTGTCAGAATCTAAGCTGACCCTACTTAATCAAACCAGTTTTGGCTCTAGCGTCGCTATAGACAATCGACCGCTTGTTGCAGCAATTGGCCTGACGGCGGCCTGTTCTATTACACGAATGGCAAATCCTTTTTGCGGTTTGTGTTTTCTTTCGCTCGCACCGTTCCTTCGGGGCATGGCACATTTCTCCGCCTTTTCTAGCCAGACGGATGGCTCGACATGAATGGGGGTAGTGTGAGAGTCCGAGACGAATCGCAGATGCCCAAAGATGTCTGCGGGGTATCTGTTTAACATCATTGGATAACATGCTCCGGGACCAGGTGGTACCAACTAGTCGCGGTGACCCCATCTTTTTCAGTCATTCTAGTCCGACTTCATTCCAATGCGATACGGTGTGCTTTACACGGTTTGGTGAATCCAGCCCCAATACTCTGCTCTGACCCAAAATCTCTATTTGGGGAGCAATAATAGGCTGGTGGTAGCAGAGTTTCAACACAAGGAAATACAGTCACAAGTGTTGGGATAACCGCCTTGGGAATATTCGCCAGTTTGTGTTCTAAAATGAATATGAGGCAAGGCAAATCAGAGCGAGGCCCTAATAATCTGAAGTTCATTATGACACATACTTGGCACCAGTACTCTAGGGTGCACTTATATAAAGCATTCTGAATGAAGGCATACGAGCTATTTCTGTGTCAAGCAATAGCGGTGCCTGTAATATATACTTATGGGCAATCATACATGAAAATCCTTTCAGAAATAGAACCGTGGGTTATCAATAGACGAAACAAGTGCTAATAATTTTTCATAACTTCCTAATTTCGCTATATAAAATCGCTAAAGAATTCCGCTCTTTGTTCTTGATTTTATGTAACTAATACACACATTTTACCACGTCTTGCTATATATACATATATATATATATATATATATATATGAGATCGCACTTCTTGATGCATATATATACATGTGCATCAAGAAGTGCGATCCTCTAAAGAGTGTATAAATAGACAGAAATGTTTTAGCCATATGAATCTTTTTTATTGTGCTGCCATTCTATTATTATTTATTAAGTAGTATTTGTTCATTATACGCCTAAACTCAGATTGTCCAGATCATTTTCAAATTTTGCTCCCTGTCTTAGTTTACATGTTCTGACTTAATTGTCACTGACATGTCAATAGGGTGTTCTTGGAAAGCTGAGACATTGAACTTTTGACAGTCATTCTTCTAAGTTAACTTCGAAGGTTTATTTATTCCCAAAAAAAATTAATTGCTCTTCACATGTCTAGCAACCGTCATCGACCTATAGCATAGAGAGAATCATTTTATAATTTTATTACCAATTTTCAAGTTGCGATCCAGTCGAGCTCTTACAACATGATTCTGTCTACAGCTTACTTGCTGTATACGTGCCTGCTCTTGGGCTGGCAAACTTCAAGTTCATTTAACTTGCGGTTTGCGCGTAAATGAGAAGTACTCAGACTAAAAATAAAAGCAAGTTCACTGAAGTGCTTCCGTATTTTCCTTTCCAGATATAATCGAATTTACTGAAGACGCTGCAGACCTACGCACAAGACAGACTACCTGTTGTGATGGTGAAAGGTTAATATCCATGCGACAACTTCTTGTCGCCATTTCCATCCAGCACAACCTAAAAGACAAAGGCACAAAAAACTTCTGCAGCTACCTTTTGCTTGTACAGACCATATATATAGTGTTTAGTGTCTGCACCTGGGCAACGAGTATCCCAGGCAAACGCGTTCAGCTTGAAAACTTAATTTGCTATTTCTAACGTGATTATCGACAACCAACGTATCGGCTTGTAGACATACTGCCTTCGTACCAGAATGGCACGACAGTAACGGCAGTCGCAAGTAGCAAACTTTTTTCTTGCGTATATTATTTCAGGGCACTACCGGTTACAGGCGGAAGCTGACTTTAGTGCAACGAAGCCTCCACCCTCGAAGCATAGCCGATCGCACTTAAATCGGACCTAACTCTAATGCTCAGCACTAGGATCTACATAATCGCTCTGTGGACACCCCCTAAAGGTACAGGTCTTCGAAGCATCTCTTGCTGTATCTGCTGCCAGTTCACAAGCAGTAGCAATTTGCTATCCATCACAGGCCGCCAGCGGATTCGGCTGCGCGTCGTCCGCTAACCTGTGGCGCGATAAATTTAAATCCGTAATAGAGTCGCTAACGCCATGCTGAAAATGGGCACCAGCGGCAAATGCGCTTTTCGAAAACAGGTTTTCTTAGAATGGGATGTATTTTGCTGAAGCGTATAGAAGCAAGTTGAAGAAAGCGTAGTGGAACAGGTTGTCGTCCTGATAGCGTTAACATTATGTGTGCGTACTTTTGCTGATAAACTGACCAAGAAAGATGGTAAGGCGCCACTTGCCTTAATTTGTTCGACTTATAATATTTTTCAGCAGGCGATTTGCTCCGAGATCGCATATGCTACAGAAGGGTGTCATGGTGGACTTTCTGCAAACAGGTGTTTCTATGGGGAATCAACTTGCGGCAACTTCTTCTGAAAGTATCAGATCATCTCAATATGCGCAGTATACCATAATGGAGGTATCGATTGTGTTACTTCTCCTTTTTGATGCTATCATTTTTTAACAATCCGTTACATTTATGGGATAAAAAAGGTTTTCAAGTAACATGCAGAGAACTGAACAAACAAGCTAAGCAATTTGCTCTCATACGCCATTAATAAAATGATTATCAACCAAATTCTGGATCGTTAAGCAAAGCTATAAAATGCATCTTGCTTTTATGCAATGCAAGCTGGTCATGTAGTTTACGGCTAAAATTAACATGCCGCTTTTGATGCTCCAGCGCTTGAAGCGGTCGAAATGGTAATCAACGCAATGAGAGTGAGTGGCTGGTGGTGCACCTACACGAGCAAGCCGATGTGCACGGAAGCAGACCGCCCTAACAACAGTCACTAATACACATATACATACGTTGCTATGTCGTTAGTTAGAGGATGCGGGACAACCTGCAGATCAGAACCGGGATCACCCGTACCTGCAGGAAACTTAGGGACAACAGCGCATCCTCAGGCTGCTTTTGCCAGTACTGACGCCGCCACCACTAATTCCAGGCAATTGTCTTCAGAATGAAGTCACTCCCGCCGCTCGGACCCTTCCTTCGCCCGACGCTCCACTGATCGACAACGTCGCCACGTAAACGTCGTAGTGCAAGATTGCTCTCCTGCTCGTTCGCTCGAGTGTTACCCATCCTCCTCTTCCAGGTCGCGACTGAGCCCCTCTGCAACTAGTGACATTGCCATTTGCATAACGACCAATCGACAGAGTGAATCCTGCTCCAGCTTCCACAGGTGTTCAGTCCTCATCAGCAGCGGGCTCCGCTCTGGTTCGGAAGGGGCCAGTGGCTGAGAAAAACACAAGGAAATTGCTCGATTTAGAATGAGGCGTGCTCCAGTACTGCCAGCGTACCTTTGCTTTTGCAATTTACCGTTTAGCTAAAGCTATGTTGCTGTAACTATGGGGCCAACCCGCGCCCCCAGACAAGCTTAGACGAACACTGCAAACTATGATGCACAGTTTCAAATCAGCGGCAATGTCTGGTTTCTATTCTGAATAAGGCTGGGGTGGCTAACCAAGTGTTGTGGGAAAAAAGCGCCTTAGAAGGACGTGGCTTGGCCTGCAAACTGATGCGAAAACTAGGATAGGAGGACCGGCAGTGTGGCACTGGATAACGCCAGCAGTGGCAGCGCTAGAGCTCACGTGCAGGGGTCGCCGTACTTAACAGCGAGGACCGTTAAAATATAAGAGATCTAAATACAAGCGTTAGTAAAAGGACAAAAAATAAATCGGGGAATGATGCTTGAACGGGCACTCGAAGCGGATCCGGCGCACAGTTGGAGTAAGCAATAAATGCTAATGATGGTACATGCTTAAATTATGTGTTTCCCCTATGCCCCACTACGCCTCAAATGTGTCGCAATTGCAAGTGTTGTTGCAAACAGGCGACAGATCGGACGGTAAGCAAGCAGACGCACCAAACAGATGAGGTGCATGCTATCCTGCATCGCAAATGAGCGTTGGTCGCAAATTACAAGGGAAAGTGAAGCAGACGTTGGGAAATTGGGCAGGTGGAACTATTTTTAAAGTAAGCTACTTTCAGAAGAAAATAGAAAGATATTAAGAAACAGGGGAGGTTTGGGGATGTTACATGTGTTCGAAGGTGTATAAGTTTTGTTTTGCAAGGTGGAAACATGCAGCGTTTGCGTACAGCTTGGTTCACTGTCGTCAACTGGTGGAATCAACTCCACGCACAATCATCAGTCACTCTGTTGCGATGTTTTACAACACAGATAAGTTTAAGTTCTGTCTGTAGTAGTCTACGTGGACAGAATTCAACTTTTCGTGGATTAAGTGCCGCGGGCGTGCAATGTGCAGGTACAACGCATGTAATTAGATTAACAGCAAGCTTTCTTCGAGTATGTTTGTAAATTACGTACAGCGTACCGTAACGACTAAAATGTGTTGCAATAAGGTTTAATTTTTTGCCACATACTAGACTAATTGAGTAGTACTGTCTAGATACTCTAAAGTTTCGACTTCAGTTAATAATGTGTAGTATCAAAAATAAAGGGAACTGAAGTCAAACCTATATTTTGCCAGGACCAGATAAATATTTACAACGATGATTTTCTGCCATAGTGACAATCGAATGATCTCTTGGCCTTATTTTTCCACTCAGGTCATTTCTAAATCGTTTATCTTCTCAAAAAAAGGGGCGTTAGAAACAGCGGCCCCGAAATTCACAACCATTGATCCTTCTGTGTGGGCCAAAATAATGTGCGTGACACGGATCACCATGAACGTCATTTCGTGCCTGGAATTAATTAAGTTTAACGTCTTTAGCTGCAAGCTTGCAAAAATGCATTCAGTGCGTAGTTGGACGGACTCTACATATTCAATGGAGTAATACGTAAATTTATTACAACAGAAAGTAGGGTCACGCTTGGTACACTGGAGTAAAAATGTGTGGATAAGCCAGATTGTATGTTTTTTCAACTTCGATTATACGTCACAAAGCGCCGACAGGCACTTACCTTATTTATATTAAGCACGACGCTACTTGCTATTTTTCAAAAGAAACATTTAATTTTAAATCATTATATACGTATGTATATATATATCCGTGTATATATATATATATATATCCATGTAGAACCATGCGTCTTGCCGTTTATAATATCAGCAGGTAAGCTCCTGGTCATATAACAAAGAATAGGGGTGCACGACATCAATATTCTTTTTATTTTTGTTTTAAGTTACTACATATTTGTTTTCGCAATCTGCAACACGAATTATTTTGATATTCTAAAAATATCCGCTTCATAGTCAACGCAACTTGTTAACAGCTAAATGCCCAAATATCTACGCGTGAAAAAGCGCTCTCCCAGTAATCACACCAAATATCCTCTTATTATATGCGTCAGTTGGAGCGCTAATTACTACACACATACATAGAACAGACCTAAGTTAGCTCAGATACCATCATAACCATAGACCGACTATAAATGGTCGAAGGTTTAGTTACATTTCGTAGCCCATTGCTTAAACGCTTTCCGTGCATGAATATATAGCCTTGTAACCAGCTCGTTTTAGCGGACGTGTGAAGGATCACGACACTTGGCCTCGGCTTGATATCTAACACGCTACGCGGTCATAACCTTGCAACACCAGCAGCAAAGCGCCTGAGTGCGTCACGACCCGGGCTGAAATCCCGTATGCTTCAACTAAGCCCATGGGCTTGCTGGGCCATGAAAAGTGGTTTGGGTGATTGCCACTCAGTGATTAGGCAACTATCTCGGTCTATCTCAGCAAACATCCGAGCCAATCCTGGCTTTCCGTACAGAAGACGTACACAGACATGCCTTTACCCGCTTTGTCAAAACTTTTCATCCTTCTTAGCAACGGTAGGTCAAATGACCAAAAGGGATAACCATTTTATCCTCCCGGAACTGCAGCTCTTTCCCGGAACTGGTTGGGAGATCTACTTGTCTTCCCGGTTGAGCTAGGCTCAGCCGCCTAGCCACTTATCATAGACGTTGGGTCTCCTCCAGTCTCCGCAACGGAGCTTCCATCTTCCGGCGACCTTGTTTTCCGTGCCCACTTTACCTGCACAGATCTCTTGACTCCAACAACGACGGGAGCGGTGCCCCTACGAAGTGCAAGTGCAGGAGGGGGGGCTGGTGACCTAACGAGAGAATGTCTAGGTAGATGCATGCGGATGGAAAGAATGCTCTGCCGTCTGCTTGTAAACGTGTTTGGAAGAATTTAGTTGATAATTTAAAATCGATCAGGCGTATAACTCTAAGAGTAGGCCAAGATGCAAGGCTACAATAGTGTTCAATGCAGTACATAATACAGCAGATAGGTAAATGAACAATCAAAAAGCTGCGTCTATTGGTGCAAGGGTGTCAGACTTAGAATACACTTCTGAATGATAAATAAGCATATCGATCGGACGCACCGGCTGTGGCAGTGGCTCAAAATCTCGGTGCGGTTAGGGTCCTGTATTTGTATCAATTACTTATTCGATAACTTTAATAAGCAACGTATGCATACGCATTAAAAACATACCAGTATGAAGTCGTTACTCGATTAGACGACTTGAAGTATGAGATCTCGGTAATAGCTCTAGTCTTGTTCTGTGACACTAATACGCAACCTACTTCAAGCACATACGTACAATCACAAACAGAACATTTAATAATGCTAAGCAGAAAAGTCAACTATACAGAATCCAGGTAACAAAACGCGTACGGTTTTATGTTGACTAACTCGGTGAGCTGTGGCTTGTTTGGCAAAGTCAGTTGTATAAACGGTAAAAAGCAGATGAACTTAATAAGCCAGCATAACTACAGCCTCGTGTATGGCCCATTGTACTAAATCCACACAGAAACCTTCCCGCCGTCCACTGTCGATCGTTCGCTTGGAGACAGCCAAGTTTCGGGCTAATTAGCTTACATGTAAATGAGATCTTTTTGGGAAAATTAATTCTCATGGTGTGTTTTTGTACTGGCCTCTTTTTTTATAGTAGAATGGTCTCTTAACAATAATCCTTTACACTCCATTTTCAGTTCGTATTTAGCGCCAGCTGGCGGCGAGCGTGCGGCTACGAACGAGGCTAGGGGAAGACGAGGCGTTCCGCGCACGAAGAAGGTACCCAGCTTCCTTTCAACTGATATTAATTATCTTGATTCTATTGTGTGTTTCTAGTAAAGCGACTGTGCTATTATTTGGCATTATTATTGATACTTATCTAATTTATTTCCGTTTGGTTCCAGGAAGATGTAAATGATCCAATTACTGCTCATTATCTTATTGAGGTGTGTCCATATCTTACCCTATGGCAGTAAAAAGCAAAGGAACAAGTTGAATCTACCGGTGAATAGTGCTCAAAACAGTGTGTATACATGGACGTTCGATCTTTTAGACAAACCAATTGTCACTATCTAATAAAATTTTTTTAGCTTGACGTTTTCCTAGTGAGATCAGGATATTCACAGGAACCTACAAGTCATTTTTACAGGAATCTACACCGGTCAGCAAATTTAGCATCACGCATATAATCAAAGAGCTGTCATTATTAATTCAACGTACTACGTGTGCTTTATGGATAATACAGTGAGTTATAATATACTGTGATTGAAGTTCTCGTGTCACTCATTGTAGTGAGCGGCCCGTAGTTCATATATTGCTAAATAATCATCATATGAAATATAAATCAGGTCAAAACACACGTAAATTTAATATTTTTCAGTACATTAAATAAAGTAATTGATTAAGTTGATATAAACGATTGTATATATGTACTATTTAAATTCAAAATTTCGCGCCCTTCAAGGAAACAAGAGTTTAGGATAAACTCGTTGAACGTTTGGAAGTCTACGAACCAATAGACTCCTGTAACCGGCTAGATGCACACGTTGATGACTATAGTAATTTTTCTTTAAGATTTTTAGGTTTGGTGCCGCAATAGTAACGAGTTTGCCTGTACATGGTGTGGTCTAAGGTCAAATACGGATATGGATACACTGTGGTTTCTGCTGGGGGGTAGCCGCCTGAAGCAATTTCGAACGGCGACACCGAACATAGAGCTCGAGACTTTCAAAGTTTTATAGACATGGAACTTTCGTCTATTTGTTTCCATAAATGACTACTTTACGCATATGAAAGATGTGGATTTGTTTTACTTCCTTGCTGTGTCTGTGGCTTTTTGGTACCACAGTGTGGATATATACCTATATATATATTTTCAAAGGTCATTTTTTAGACTGTGTCTATGCAGCTAACAATGCTGAATAGGAGTATGTCAGACAACAAGAAAAAGTTGCATTGTATCGGCGGATAGTAGACCTCTTTCTAGTATTCGGTTGATCTATATATGAAGAATGAACTTGCTTTTAATTTCCAGTGTACATTCGAGATTAGCTTGATTTATAAGACATGACTCTTTGTATCGATTAGATTCTCCTACAAATAGGTAATTCCATCGATTTCTTATTGGATTTATCCTCTTATCATCACTTATTACTGTTTGCTGTCTAATCTAGCTGAGCGTTTCACATAATATTTTCCTTTTAGTTGCTTCAAGTTAAACTTCAAACGTTCTAGTCTTATTTATATTGATATTTTTACGGTGTTATCCAACCCGTCTCATAATCGCAATGGACGTGTACCCGACAAATATAACTTTTTGTTTTGGAACATGACAGTTATACAGTGGAATTGAAAAGTTACGTGGACAAGTATATCTATGTAAGAATGTACGCAGAATCATTGGAATATCAATTACTATGATTTTACATCATTTCATTGAACACAATGTTACCAAACTATGATTGCTTGATGAAGTAATGCCATAAGTCCTTGTGATGATTATTATTTTCAGTTTCCTGACACGTCTTGCCTATATTGGTCTTTATTCTGTCAAACACGACTTAGCTCTATTGAATACTAAATCCAGTTTTGAAGCCAAACTTACTCATGTTATTATTATTATTAATAGAATTTAGGTAACACTTCAACTCAGGCAAACTCAATGTTTGTCCTTAAAAAGTAGGATCGAAAAATGATCGATCCCGGTGCTCATTTGAATGCAATAATTATACATGAAATAGAAGAATTGAACTATAAATGAGCGTAATATCTTGACGTTATTTTCTTTTTAATAATCTTGAATATGCTTGAAAATATTGATATCACATTGACTTGAAACAGTACTTGAGACGGTGATTACTAAAACCTGCTGGCGTTAGAGGCAAATGGCAATATTCTAAGCGGAACATAAGGATTGAACAGATATTTTATCAAAACAGCTTTTTCGACAGAATTTCTAGCTCGGATAGAGAAAGAGTACACAATTATATGAAAAGTCAACTCTAAAATATAATCCGATATGAAAAGAAGTAGCAAGTCATAATGGGACGTAAAGAACTTTAGCGATGACCTGGATTTAATAAAGACTATGCTAAAAAAATGATTTCAGAGCTAATCGTAGTACTAGAATAACAAAATCACGGAGGCACACGAATGCTTACGTTTACGCAAAGGTACGGTGTTCGACAGAAAGGCAAACCCAATAGCTCTATAAGCATATATAATCCTTTGCTCGAATCTGGAAGTTCTTTAGACAGACGCGTTGCGCACGCGGTGTATCCCATGAAGGTCATCAATATCACGCCCAAGATGCTATCATTTACAGCTAGAAATTCGTCAAACCCAATACAACTACACTCCGATAATTGACGATCAATAAAGAACAACGCATTTCGCTATACTTCTACTATGCAACCCGTTATGTATCGGTAGATATTGTCTACCCGCAAGGTCACCACCTAATCGCGCACGTGGAGTATATCTTAGTTGGTCTATTGCAGCGGAGTTCGTTCGAAGTCAATCCGGGAACATTAGCCGCACGAAGATGCCGCTAATAATGTACTCTCGACAGGAGGCAATGTACATATCGAACAGACTGGGCAATGCAGGTACAGTCAGATACGGCTGTAAGCTTTCGCGACAGTGGTATATAATGTATGCATTGATCCTACCAGCAGGAAGCTGAGGGTGCGAAGTTCATATGTATGGTGTTCGATGAGGTGTGTATGGGCATATGTCTTCATTTGGGCCTTTGCTGCGTCGCTGTATCATGTTTAAAATATCACTCTCATATAGAGGTAGCATGTGAAAATTAGACCAGGCGAACAAAACGAATAAGTTTGAATTTTGAAGATTTTGTTTAGGATACGCATGCAGAGGTTCGATATACGTTAAGAATATAGCTCCTGCCGTATATATAATAAAACAGGCTGCTATCGAGGTAAGCCATCACAGAACGTCTCTGCTCAGTGATGGCCTTGGTATCGTATGTTAAAGAGCGAAGAGACCTGTTTGGTGCTTTGATACTAAATTCGCATAGGTATATATATCACAAGTGGGGATCAAGTCCATAGGGAAAGACCGTGCCGATAGCCCCATTTGAATATCCTTACAAAGCAATATCCTGTAATCCTAAATAACTTCAAATACTACAGAAATAAGAACTGGTAGTGAATTGTATACATTTTGTAGCATCTAAAAGTTACCTCTTTAAAGTATCAGGGTATATAGCGTTCCTGTACCTTGTCATAGCGTGTTACTAACACAATGTAGCATACAGCAGGTAACAATTTTGGGCCAACAGGAAGGTGTATCTATGTTAGAAAATGATGAGGTGAGTTTGATTGCATAACACCTATATGTTTGCTTGCACTGAGATCAGTGTTATTGGGACTTTATGCTTATAGCAGACAAACTGTATTTGTTAATTAGACATACAAACGTACTATTTACTTAAATAAATTATAGAGCTCTATACAAACAAATAATTCCTTTATTAATGTATTGAAATCAAAGATGGAGCAAAGAAATGTAAGTAAGATGGATGATCGAATATAGAGATGCCTTCTCTGCTTCGCTCTCAATTAGAGCCCAACAATATTTTTCACAAATAATAGCTTCTGTTGAGTACTAATAAAAACGTATCTCGCATAGTTAAGTTTTGTCTTGAAAACATTTTTTTCCTATGTAAAGATTATTGATTTATGAGACAGTCTACGTAATATCTCGGTGCTAACACGTCTGTTTGCTAGTGAAAAGCGTCAGCCGTCTGGAGCATGGTAAACGACGGTACCAGATGTAAAACCCGACGCGTTTATGGGTTTTATGAATACAATACGCTACCGACGGGAGGTGGGGGAGGGATGTACTTGGTGTATCACCGTGGAGTAGTTTGTTGTCCGGAGCTATTTAACTGATCGAAAAATGTCAATAACTTTCAAATTAAGGTGAAATAACGATATTTTGATACATGACAAATATACTTCCCTTAATTGATTGTAAATTGGCGCTCTGGGTCTTCTCAACACCTGTGTACCTGGACTATTAGTCTGTAAAAAAAACGCTACGCCACCTATCGCATTCTTCAAAAGCGAGTCAAATTAAACGAACATAAATTTAGGAAGTATGAAAGCTCAGATCACTGTTTGAGCCTACTCTCCTCAATACAGGACGCGATTGAAGCGTCATGATATCGTGGCTTGTTGTCAGGATAGCCTTATTTTGGTTGTTGCACCTGCCGTTCGCAATAAATTCGCCAAAAATCTAAAGTTCCTTGAAGCATTGACTATGTTTTTTGGTCAATATCTGGTAATAACAAATGACCTGGCATCTATTTCGATGACGAGCACCAGTTTACAAGCGAACCTCTTAAACGGTATAATTGAGCTTGTCTATTCTTCATACGGACATCATTCTCTCGCGTAGTTCTTTTTTAGTTTTTAGAACTCATGTATAAAGACAATGGTCTTGAAGTAATTTTTGCTTGCGCTGACCACGCATATCATCACAGAGTACACCACACGTGTTTTTATTTGCCTTCGACCGAATCTATTTTTTGTTTATTTTTTCGTGATTGGTATCCTCGTCACTATTTCGTCACACGCATTTCGTGAAATTCTACTTCAAGTTGACCGGAAGCGCCTTCCCAGTATTATATATTTTGTTCAAAAGTCTCAGTAATCACAGCAACTCGCTCTTTTCCTTGAGATCTAAGGCGTGGTTACCTCCTCTGTAGTTTTCGACCTCAGCCTTCGACTACTACTTAGTATCAGAGTGCTATCTCGGTAAAAGCCTTCTGATCTAGTATTTTCACCAATCTTGAATGGATTTCGCTAACCTTCAGCGATGTGTCTGCCCATAAACTCATTACCCTTCCGTGGTACTAAATCAGCTTATGGTAGAAAGTGTTCGGAGCCTGAACGGAAATCTTTACCAAATTAGTCTGCTGATAATGGACAGCTTGAAAGTCACTCAAATTTATCGACGTCCTAGATAGCTTTAGAACAGTCAATACATTTCTTGCTAGTATCGTTTGATGAAAAGTAGCTAAGCTACCTTGTGCATTGCCCAAAGTGCTACCAACTAGATCATATACGCTAGTTTCACTACAGGCCACGATGCCTAACAATAGGTGAAAGTAATAAAACAAACGTTCACTTATTGTGCAAGGAACCTCCGCTATTGAAGTTATTGGTGGATCGAAACCCAGTTTCAAGTCCACGTAAAGAATCCGTGAACGTAGTAACTGCGATTTCGTTAGCTAGAAGCGTCTGCTGTTCAGAGTACAGTATATTGTTTATATTTGAGTAGGTTTCATTCGAATTTGTCGCTGTTAACAATGTCACTCAGAACCGCCGTCTACCACCATTTATTTACTCACACTTGCAATAAAAATATAGTGTTAAATAATGGCCTCGTAAATCTTCAAATTCTCAACTAACAAGGAATAATTATGGAGCAGATGTTGGTTTATCAGTGAACTAAGTATACAATATTTATCGGTTTTCTATTGGTCTATCCGTGACTGGCTTTTACGGCAGCTCCTGTACACCAGTTCATGTACTTGCAGCTGTGACCTAACGGGGACACTGCTACGAAAATGTTTCAAAGTTTTCTACCAATGAGTGAAACGGTAATCTGCAACACTATTCATTATAACAGCCATTATAAGTTAGTGAGAACTGAGTTAATCTTGGGATATTGAGTACTTAACGGTCGTCGTTGTCAAAGCAGACGCCTTTGTCCGTCGTGAAACTTACGTTGAGCTTTGCCTCCAGATCGACCCGAAGAGTGCGGCGTCAGATGTTGGATTTGATAGAGAATCACACACTCGAAATGCAATAATAATTCGAATAGGCCGACCTGATTGTTCCTTATCGTCGTACTGGTCACTTAGTGTGAGTACGATTTTTCCATTGTTTTGTATGAATCCCTTCGCGATGAATCTTTCCGATGTTCCGACTTAAGGAAAGACATACAGGGCACAGCAGTGTTCGAAGCTGGACCAACTTTATTTCGTAATTTGTAAACATCAGATTTTCATGTTGACATCTAATGCTAGTAGCGTGTCCAATAGCTATATTTATCCAACGCTAAGCTAACTATCTCCTTTCATTCGCCCTTAGGTTGACTTTTCTGCTTGAATAAACGAGTAGCAATCGATGTTCCCAGTATAGCTCCTACAAATGAATCTGCTAGTTCAGCGACCATAGAAGTTTCGGGACGTAAGCGATTGTGCGCGGCTTATCTACTTCGTAAACTCGCCCTCGAACTCCTTGGAACAAGTGCAGATATGTCTACAGTCTACAATTTACCCTTTTTTCAATCCCGTTGTTTCAGTATAAGAGCACCTTCATACAATTCGGTGACCATCTTATTCCGTTTTGAATTCCTACGCTGTGGATCTAAGATTTACCCCCCCCCCCCCCGCCATTCAGGGATAGAGGTGACATTGAACTAAGGTCGATGACTATTTAATTTGTAGAGCTAAGTCAGTTTAAATAAGATGTCATACCCGTGTTGAGCAGTGGACATCCTTAAAATTATAGGGTCCGGTATTGAAGAAAACCCACATTGATTTGTAGATCAATTTAGCTCAGCCCCATTTTTCTTAGCATTAATTAAAATAATAATAAGCGCGGTTTGAATAAATATAATCCGCATTTTAGGGGGACGATTTATCAACTGGCAATAAACCCAGTTGTTTGAACTCCATCGTTGTGACGCATATCACAATTTTCCTCGATCGATACATCATCATATGATTTCTGATGATTTATGATGAAAAAGCCATCCGCGCTAAAATATTAAATAGCGAATAAAGTGTACGCTTATATACGGAGCTATGTAATCGCTGCGCATAATTTATATATATTCGATGTTAGCATAAGTCGTTTCCTATGCCAATATAGTATCAAACCTTTGCCAACATGAGTAAATATTTGACAACTGCGAAAGGCAATTTCAACAACTGCATTACTGAAATCGTCTCTGAGCTGTGAGTCCTCCATTACAATAACACCAGTTGTCTTCAAACATAGATAATGAGCCTCTCTCAGTGAGATCGCTGGAACCAACCCCAACGACGACGGCGGCGAAACGTGCCACGACAACCGCGTTACGTAAAACCGGAAGTGTATTTACAAACGCAGAAAAACTTCTAACTGCTTGCCCACTTGGTTGTGTTAACTTTCATGTCTTAGGCTTTTCTGGTACTATAAGCTCACTGTTAGGACACAGAATTTGTCCTAATGGTCACCAATATCAACTATTATTGGTTTACTAGAAAAAAAATATTGCAGAAGCGATAATTGGTCATGCTATGAGTAAATGTTCTTTCCTAAAGACGGCTAGATATGAGGATACTACTGGCTTTTGAAGATATTCAGCTGGTACACTGGCAACTATACCATAAACTGCGACGTGAGTAACAAACTTTGTAAGATTCATAGCTTAGCAGATGAGGCGAGCCCATCTGCTTTTGAAGAAGCTTCGACAGTGTAAGCTTGCCGCATACTTCGCGCTGATTTTCCTGGGAACTGATCCTCAGCCGTACTTCACTGTTGATTAGATTTTGATGTCAGTTCGTCCATCGAAGGTCGGAGAGCTCGTTTGTTTTCCCAGGTACCATACGATCAACCGTATTTACTTTTGAATATATCGAACGCGTATTCTAACTGCACGGCTTACGGCAGGCCTTTGTGTAGAAAAAAAAGGTTGAGTATATTACCTGTTACAGGGCAGTCAGTTCTCGGCAGAGCATGCACGGTAAATCTTCGAGGATACACCAAGTACTCTTTTCTAGACAAACACCTTGTCAAGTATCCTTGCATCAGCAGCTGAACAAAATCACTACGCCCGCTTGAGGGGTTTAGCACGCACTAGCGTCGAAACGACCAGTCAGGCCTGCAGGGGTGCATCGCTGGGCTGTGGGTTACGGTGCCTGCTTTGCACTGTGTACATAAATGGGATTATCCAAAGTCGGTGTCCACTCTTCCGCACAGTCTATAACAGTCAATATATCTATTTCCTGCTATTCCGATTTTGAGAGAAGCAACTTGAATTGTAATCGCTCTGTAGTTCATCATTGAAAAGTAACAGAGTTTGCAAAACGTCTATAAATAAAGTCGAGAAAGACATAAATCGAAAAACAATCTTAGTAATAGACACAGGCGATACTGTTATAATATTATCGCCACTGTTTTTTTTCCGTATTTGAAAGGGGTCTTCACTAATACGTCTGCAACAAACAGCATCTTCGTATTTACCGTCAATCAAACTGTTCGATTGACGATGGTCGGACGAACCGTATAGTTTGCTGTGCTAATATTTCAGATAAAATTCCCATAGACCGAAAGCCTGGAAGTCAGATATCTGTCTTTATTGTCGACTGTTTATAACTCCGATACAATATGGGGATATTAGAAAACAACGTCGAAATAGATGACTGACAATTAGAAATCTGCCGAGGAAGAACAAAGCATTATATTACCGAAAATAAACATGCAGAACTTCCCGAGCGTATGCCATCGAAATAACTTTTTGTCAGAAAAAAAAGTTACTTCAATTCATGTCATACATCTTTGGCCAACCATATTGTTTTTATAGGAGAGTTAGAAATCACGTTTCTCTGCTACTAAAAGCTATCGAAGGCTGGCAAATTAGGATTCGTTCAAATGGTAAGAGTTTATGTCTTTCTGTTACGCTGTTGAGTATGTTAAAGTAGTACATTTATGATAAAAAAGATTGAACATATTTTATTTAGAAACCATACAAATATGCAATTTCCGGATCATATTTGCTTTCACAGGTATTCGTAAGTAGATAAACTTGACAGTAGTACAATAAGTTAGCACATTAAGAAATAGCCGTGAATTTCTGGTGCCAATTTTAATACAGTTGTAATCCTATTATGTTTTATCTTTGCTTGAAAGAAAAAATGAAGCATACTTCAACCTTCCTGAAGTGTCCGCGGTATTATGATCGATAAGCCGGGCTACATATATTAGATTACATTCATTTATGTATTGTATTATCAGCGCTAAAACAGAATAGTATTTACTCGATAGAATCATTTTTTCCGTAAATTATGGTTTCGGTTACCTTTTTTGCAGCTATGGCAGCAAGGTCATGAGGATAGCACAAAGCTGCACACCTCATTTATCAGGTAATACAACCTGTTTTCCTTTTCTCGAGAAAGAAATTGTCTACTACCGTGTTTGTCGACTAAGGGGAGGGATATGTGGTGAAGTGAGCTGATTCGATACCGTGCGTAAACACATGGCTCATTCCGTGCTAGAAGATGCCATCCGTTTAAAGCAGTAACGCTGAACGAAGATGGCAGAACCGGACGTAAAACCCAAAACATTAATTGTCTCACAAGTAAAAAAACTGACACCATCAGAAGCCTTCGGCAACATGCCGTTGGGTTCATGCCACTTGGACCGTTCGACCTTCACTGCTTTTTACTGATTAAAAAAACCCATTACCAGGAGAAGCAGGCTTTTTTCTAAAGCAATCTGGTACTCCACATGCAATGAAACGACTTAAAAAAAAGCTTAGTTTACTTCGGACAACGAAAAACTGATTCAGGCTCAGCTCCCGGTCGTAACTCAGTAAATGTTTAAGTCATTTAAGCCCGAGCAATTGCGAGTGAGGTCCGGCGATCAGCAGCTTTGCCTCTGGGCTGAGCTAATTTGCCACAGACCGTTCTGTTTGTCTCTAACGACCAGAGCTCCCATAGGATTCTTATTTACCTTGACGGCTATTCTCATTCATTTATTAATTAATTCCTTATTAAAGTTGCCCTGCCCCAGAACAGCATTATGTAGAATATTAAATAGCATTGCTTAATATTGTGTATTTATATAACCTCCTCGCTGTCTTGGGTCTTACCCTTGGGACTTAGAAAATCATATTTTAGGAATTTGAGGAAAGCATATTCGTATAGTGTCTTCGGATATTTAAAAACCCTCTTTTGGTTTTGTTTTTCTGTCACTATTATCGTTATTACCACTAGACATTGTTAATAACTTCGACTCTGCAGGCAATTGTATCCTGTAGGTGATCTTTTTATAGTGTAGAAGGTTAATTTTTGATACTAATATTTTGTGTGATAGCAATTCATGGTTTTCTCTTTTGTGCATTTTTAGCCAAATCCGAAACCTCAGGACATGACAAAAAAACGTATCGAAATCAACCGAAAATAGCTTTATTCTCACACAACCTACTGTTTTTGAACAGTATTTACCATATATATTAAAGCGGAACGACTTAGCTTCATCGCTAGCTGGCAGGATCGAGCGTTTTATAGACAGTCGCTCTGTGCTTATAAAACCTTAGACATGTATTTATTGATTAATTCATATTTCTATGTTTGCACCATTACAAGTCGGCCACGCTTATCTAGCGGGACGTCCCCGTTCTATGCCCAGTGTGCTCTAACGCCTAGTGGCTTTTTCGGGTGCATGTAAGCGGGACCTCATTTTTCATAGTAGACTAGCGGGTAACGCAACGTCGGGGTATTGAATGCTGTCGAGGGTGTCTCGCACGAATACGGGGCAACAGTCCAACACAGTCAGGCTCTCTGTTGTTTTGAGACACGTCGTGCTGTCAAGGCAGTAGTCGTCGTGATCGCGGCTTCTCGTTCTAGGCCATCGGGTAGATGCTTATGCTTCTCGGGTGGCAAATTTGCAGACCCTTTGCTAACGGGTAAGGGAAAAACGTACCTTCTTGACTTTCTTCCGAAAGCTGGCACTCGTCACAGCCACTTACGTACGCATGTACTTGAGCCCATATGTCCCTGTGCAGCAAGTAGCACGTCATCCACGGCATACAGTTTTATTTACGTGCACGCGGCCCTGATGACAAGTTGTAAACACCAGGGTTTCGAGCGATTTTGGCTAAATTAGTCGTAATTTCTTAGGACTGGTCCGACACAGTATGCCTTCCATAAAGATGAACCCATAGATTTTTCTCGCAACATTTGTATTATTGCGGGTCTATTATCGTCTAACTATTGTATAGTTAATGCACCATGACCGAGACACTGAGAGTGGTATATATATAGGTGCAGACAATACAATTTGCTTATTGACAAAGTTACAATTACTTTCACTATGCCTCTTGAATACAAGACTATAACTAGCAAAACACTAACTTTGCCAGTGCCCTAGCAGCAGCAACAACAACAACGGCACCAGTGTGTTGTACGTATTATAAACACTACATGCGAGACAAATCCGTTTCTACAATCGTTTTGCATTGACTTCATTTGCTTTCGAGGGCTTGGTCTATATCCACGCATGTTTAAAGGCACGTTTGAGCAAGTGTAGATGAAGCTGATTTGATATGACGTAGACATGCAGGTAAAGACGCATTTAATGGTTACGCAGTGCCCGTGCACGTGAATGCCACTGGGGCATAACGCCCAGCGACCAATAGCTTTTGGTAGACGTTTTATTGGAGACCTTAGCATGGCCCCAATTTAGCTCACGACGAAGCCGTATAAGCACCAAGAGTACGATCATGAGCAGTTACATGAGTTGGCCCTTAAATGGCCTCCAGGTGGCACGACTCGAAGCCTTAGGACAAGGTTCAGATCTCCTTGACATAGCTAGGAGCCTAGTATTGGTGGCAGATGGCTTGGACATCTGTGGAACGCTGCTGTAGAGTCGGACCACACTAGATCTCACCTCGTTGCATCAAACCGGTGAAGCAAGCCAGTGCCAATAAAACGTTTGGATGGACGTATTTGAAGCCAACTCACGTCGTTCAGAGTCAAGGAGCTAGAACGAAGCTAGGCGAGCATGGCAAGCGAACGCGACGCAGACTTCTCATCTTCTTCATCGTCATCTGCAGCATTCGGTCATACACCGATCCTTCGAAAACCTCAAAAAAACCCGCTCGTTCTTTGCTTCACGCTCATTCGTCCATTTGACATCTGCGCGCGGTTCGGGCTACCGCATAACCGCAGCCACGCTACCCCACACGGCCGTTGCACTTAAGAGACTATTGGCATTGGATCTTAGACCCGCATCACTTCGGCTGCCAGCAGTATTTCTGGGTTTGGCTTGACTTGCCTATCATAGCAGGTGAACGGGCGTTTTAGAGGAAGAAGCCGGCGCTGGCAACGGAACCCGAGAGCGCCTATAGGAAAACGGGCTTCAGCCCGCCTCGAAAAGATCGGGGCATGGCACCGGTCAAAAGAAAGACGCGCAGCCCTGCCTCTAGCAACGACGATGAGGAGAAACGAAAGTAAATATACGAAGAAACGCAGGCCGGCGGAGACTGTGGCGGTAGCGGCGACCGCAGTAGTAGCAGCGGCCCAGAGGGAGAACGCATCAGTGACCTGGCGTTGCTTCTCTGGTTTCGTCGTTGAGTAAACGAGTTGACAAGACGTAACATTCTTTGTGCTCCTGCGGTTTCTGCGGTGAAGCGGTACGATGATGGAAAGGAAAATGAAGAGAAAGGACGAGCAGGAACCAACTTGAAAAAACATCATTTCAACCATTTTCGATTGAGAATAGATAAAACTGCGGGGGCATTTTGTTGATTCGGGCAAGTCGGAAAATATTCTATTGCGACCTTTATCGTCCAAGATGGTGAAATATGTATATTCTTTCATCGATTAAACCATAATGTCAAACGTTCTATTCGCAGTTATTGATAGTTTGAATTTCAAGGTCGTAGACAGGCAGTTATATATATAGAATAATCCTATTTAAAGAAAACTCCTACACAATTTTCTTAGGACTACTGCAAAATTGTGTTAGAGTCGTTTTCTATACGCACACACGATATTTTGTTTTATTTTTTGTTGACGGTTGACCTTACCAATGGGACAGAGATCGTTATATCGTAATGATATAAAAACTTTTCGTTCTTATGTATGAAAGCAAAAGGAATGAGCTAGGAATTATGGCAAACATGCCACAATGTCGTGATATGACCGCGTTTGCGGATGCTACAGATTTGGTAGGCATAGGATCTCATATCGAGATAAAATTATTTTCTATAATTATACTAAACTATGGACGTATCGCAACGACAATGGTTATTGCGTTATTGCGAGATAAAAATAGTAAAAGGGTGCGAAATTAAAGACTGCATACAATCGCCGATATCAAATTAGGATTGCCATTGTAATTATTATTGCCATTGAAGTACAGCATATGTATTTACACATGTTAATAGTATAATTTATATACATATAATTTATATACTTAGCTACACACTGTAGTTATAGCGCTTTCCTTAAAATTCGTCAAAAAATTTATATAGCCTGTGAGCAGCTTATAAGCCACGATCCTTTTAGGGCAATATAACAAGTAGCTACTCAGATGGTAAGTACCCTTCGTCGAATTTTGGCGATTGCTTTTACCCATTGGGTTGTCTGCCTCCACTAATCATCACCAATGACCACTTTCATGCCAGTAGTAGCTTAACTAGTTTTATTTGTAGCGAGCTTCATCACCGAAGATCTGGCTAGACCATCAGGCCTGCCTGCCTGCCTGCCTGCTTGCCTGCCGCTGCCATGTAATCCTATCGGAAGATGCCGCCTAGCACAGACGCGTTTCCAGCTAGTAGCCACCTACGAAGGTACCTATGCGATGGTGTATTAGTAAGCGATTACTGCTTGATATTGCCGGTTCATTGCTCCAATGCGCGTTCGTTCCACGAGTGACGGCGGCGCCTGTACTTTCGCCGCGCGTAACGGTCCTCAATGGACCCGTCTCCTTTCGGTACTGCCTGCTAGCGCCTGGGAGATGCCTGGCTAACTCGTCGACCGGCCTGGCTGGCTGGCTGGCTGGTTGGCTTATTGGCCGGCAAAGGGTGGGAGGGTTACCATCGTTTGCTTCGCTTTTCTCCCTCTGTACCGAAGCCTGTGCTAGACCAAGCTCAGGTCCGGCCTGTTTCGTTCGCTCGGCCTTAATGCGATGCGATTCCTCCCACAGTCGTTCACTAAAGAATCGAGCAATTCGGTGCACTATGAAGGTCGCGTTACTTTCCATGATAGCGGCAGACGATGGCATGGTACATATTGCATAGTAAAAATGCCTAGCTTGCCAATTTTCGTGTAGTGTAGCTTAGCAGCGTGGCGAGTTGGGGGAACTGGGGCATTTTGCCCTCGGAGGCTGTCTACCATCGCCTAACGGAGTAAGCCGTGTGTATACTTTAATACGAGTGTAGTAGGTAGCAATTACGGTACTGTGAGCATTAGACAGTGATTCGCTGATCTGAGGCTTTCAGAAGCTTCATTTTAGTGATCTACGCGTGCGGAGCCATGGAGCGATGAATAACTTGCCGTGTGATAATGCAGACGCACTAATATATTCGTACAGTGTTGTTCGTGTTTTAAAGCGTGAGTATAATAAAATAAATTGTAAAAAAAAAAAAACTATATCTTTAAAAAAGATGATATTGATGTAAGTGTCTTTAAAGGAACCAAAAAAGAAATATCTCTTATGACTACCTCGTCTCGAGTCTAGGCTCGGACAACATTGAACCCGCATCTCATATATATGTACACATATACATATAGTTTTTGGACGTTTAGTATATCTTTCCGTTGATCTAGAGACTGAGATGTTAATTTTTGGTAAGAGATACAAGAGGAGACGCAGCACGTACTGCAATTTCGCTAATGACATGAACATCGTAGGTGTTCCAATGAAACCTGCGACGCCCTTTTTCCATACACCGAAATTCTTACAGCTTTACACGACTCTCTTCACCTTGAAGTTGCTTCTCGTTTATGAAGTATCTAGTCCATCATTCGTCTACATCGTTGCTAGAACCTGAAATGTATCTCTTCTTTTCGTTGTCCACCGATTTTTGCCGTAGGAACAATCGTTCTTGGGAGACGCAGAGGTTAGTCGAGTTGCGTGTTGCGTATGGCGCAAACATGCTGCAAGCAAACAAGGCCACTCGCCCAGTATCGTTAGGAGTTATTAACATTGGCCGGGACTGAAGCTTCAGTTCTCTATCGTGACAGAGTAGTGCATCCACAAGCCGCTTCTCATTGGCGAACACGTGGATATAAATGGTACAACAGCGTTACGATGTATGATTCACTGAGTGACCAGGGGAAGATGGCCGTATCCTTGTCGATTGCAGCGATCCTTATATGTATGTAGAGTAAAATACTTATTGTCCCCCATTGAGTCCACGAGCGGCGTGTTTGCATGCGCTTCCGCACGTACCATTCTCACCGAGTTTCAAAGCTGACTGCGCAATTACATGGGAGGTATGCAACCCCAGCATCGTGTAAACTAAACAAGATTCCTGCCAGCTTTGGACTTCGTAACCTACCCTGTTTATCCGTCAGGGTTTAAACGATGTTTATGGCGGGCCAACAGCGAATATACGATAGTATGCTCGTTATAGAAGAGGATTGGTGTGAGCGCAGCGACTTCGTGGACGGAAACGGCAGCAACGAAGACGACAGCCAAGACAGCGAGGAGGCAAAGCATGAAAATTCAAAGCACATTTTTGTGGGTGACGAACACTACCGGGTAAAGTAGAAAGAGTGAGAGAGGGACATATCCACAGAGTTAGCGTCAGCCGCGTACTGCTTGCATTAAAGCTGCGGAGTTTGTCATCGTTTACCGAGTCTTCCTCTTTTCTTTCCTTACCCCACTCTCTCTCTCTCTCTTTCTCTCTGTCTTTTCGCTTTGTTCGGCTTGCGTCAGTCAAAATTGTCTACAGGAACATTGCCCTTTTCTAGCTTTCTTTGCCCCTGTTATCGTCATCGTTTCTACCGGGAGCTTCTAGGCAGCAGTGACTACCGCTGTATCCAGGGAATTTTTGCCTTTGGGAGAATGTACACCAGTCGCAGTGGTAGCAGAACACAACGGGCAACTCTCGACGGTCTCTCCTATTTACAACGTCGTCGCAACTACCAACTTCATAATGACAGCGGCAGCAGCAAAGCGTGTAACAGCACTGACGGACGAAACGGCTAGGTGTCGGGTCCTAGTTGGAGATCCACCCTTTACACCCACCACCCCATCGGCCTGTTCCTCGAAACTCCCGTCGCTTGCAGGAAAGGAATGACGCCAAACATGTCAGCATTGCCCTCGAGTCGGACTTAGCGAACTGACTAGAGCAGGCAGCGGGCAAGGGTAGAACGCGTATAGGCAGCTCATGTGGTGGCAGAGGGCTTGACCGGAAGAAACGGCTGGGGGACTTGGTTGTGTCGAGAAACGGCCTGCGGCGGAAAAAGAGACCGCAAACCGCCTTTCCGCAGGGTGTCGGTCTTTCGTGGCGGTTTCGTGCCGCAGCGAAAGGCGCTGAACAAAGTAGAGTAGTATAGTACGCTCTGTGGCGTTCCTGATTAGGATGTAACCGAGTGAATGACAATTCTTGGCCTGAACCAGCAGTTGCTGTTTGTTTTCAACGAATATGCGGGTCGTAATTAAATGAAGTGGGGTATTTTTGACCGCGGCGATAACGTGACGGCAATTATGAATTACGTGAACGATAGCGTAGCTGCCGTCGAGATTTCGCGCGAATAAGTCAACGATGATATAGAGGTACTTAGAAGTACTTCATAATTGATATCGAAGTTAACGTGTTAATAATAATAATGATGTAAGAGGAAGATGATACGCGTCAAACGAAGCTGAGGATCAGTCTAGGACACGCCTATGTGAGGAATCAGAAGTCACGTCGTGCAATAACGTAAAAGCAGCAGTGTCTCTTATAGATTTAAATTTAGCGCTATATTCTCTTGCCAAACTGAATTTATCACCAGGCCGATAGGAAAACGTCAGTTGCAACGAGCTAACGCGCGTTTTTTTGAAAACCAATTACGTGTCCTTTGGATGCTTTTGGAATGCTTTAGTACCCATTTGCTTTTTGTACTACGTAAAGAATGATAAAACCGTTCTATCTCCCACCTCCTCAAACGAATATAGAAGCCATATATATACATGCTATTTAAAAAAGCCGTAATGCAAGATATCGGTAAAGAAATACATACATATATACACGATTACCCCTGTGTATAAAACTGCATACACACTTTACACTACTATAACGTTAGCTTTTACATATAACTCACATTTAAGTTACAAAATGAAATGCACAACTTTTTTTCCTATTGCAGATGTTATGCAAATGGTTACCGTTCCAGCCAAAACAATATTGATGTCAATGGGTCGTTGATTCATAAACTTTAATCAATATTTCATTTGGTATTGTGACAAATTCAAAATCTCTCAGTGTTATCGATATTCTGGCGCAGCGGTTATCATTAAGGTGCTCCCAGAGGAAAAGCCAATCGGCATCGGGCTCGAGGAACGAGCAGGGTCTTCTATGAGACCTTTTAGTTCAATTTGGAAGATTCTCTTCGAGATATATTATTATATCATCATAAAAGTATGCAGCTATCCTATTTTTCTAGCATTAAAATTCCTTTTGCAGTAAATTCAGGCAATTGGCACCAGTCCCTGTATTAAAAGTAATAACTAATCAAGCTTTTGCTTATAATTTTGCATTGCACGATAGCTCCTAATAGATGAGCATGCAGCTCCTGCGTAACGGTTGCGCATTTAGTACAATGACGTTGATTAACTATGCTTTCCGATAACACGGTATTTTTCCATATGCCATACGAATTTTGCTCAATACAAATGATCTTCATTAACGGTATGTTGCAGTGCCGTGACCTAAGCTTCCCATTTACAGCGTGTTAAAATGTCGTAGACTTACGGATGATGAGCCTATCACTTTGTCTTGTTTATTTTTGAAGTGTTTTGCTGCGTCTTTCGAGTACTTTCTAGTGGCTGGTGAAGCTCGTCGTTGCTCTTCGTTGTCTTCCGAGACGCTGTCTACAAATGCCTTAAACACTGCCGCAAACAAATATTCTTTCTGACTAATCGCGAGTCGCGTACGTAAATCTGTCTGTAACTTTTTGCGATATGATCTTTGTACTTGCCATATTTTCGTACTTCCGATATCGTTTTCTAGAAAATCGAAGCTCGCCCTGACCCCCTGGACAGATCCTATGGAAACGGAATGTTTCTATGAAGTCTCGTTTAATGGCGTTCGCAAACGGCGAACTGAGAGAACAATGGTGGCATTTGAGGCATCGAAACATTGGAAAGCACGATAACGAGCTACAGGTAAATGGAACGTGGGCCAGCTGTGAGAGGAATTGGTTCTATGAGGTCGAGAGGCTGGTGAATTGCTTCAGGCAGCTTAAGCTAACGTTGAGTGTTTGCAGTAACCTGTGCCTGCTAACGCTGGTAGACAAGGCTGCTGATCTTGCTGCTGCCACTGTTTAGTTCGTTATTGCCACTTTCACTCAACCTTTCTTCCATCTGTCATCCTTATCCATGATGGGATCAGTGTCGGTACGAAAACGTTGGAGCCTACCAGCCAGAAGCTTCTGTAGTCCCAATTGTCTGACACCTGAGATCGTACAAGAATGATCCTGCTGCTACAACATAGCGTACCATGATGGTTAATGGGTATCTACTGGTCTATAATTTTCCATCGCTCCGTGTTACCATAATACGTACGAAAAGTCATTGCGTCCCAGCACCGTCACGTTAACCAAATTTTGTCAAAGTTGTCCGCAACGTCTGCTGGAGCTGCGTCCACTTAGACATTTGCTGCCGATGCCGTCGCAAACGGCTCGACGCGATCGACCGGCAAATACGGCGGCCCTATGGTCGGACAGTTTGCAAGAGTCTGGAGGGGTACGCGCACTTGCTAAGAGAATGGTTCAGCTGATTAATGGTTCGATGCCATTACGTAAATGTCTGTTGGTCCGATTGAGCGATCTTTGAACGAGTTGAGGCTCGTTCTACATACGTTCGTGCTAGGTGCAAAAAGCGTGTCAGAGCGTGCATTGTGTTTCGATGGTCTCTGTTGTACTTTCTTTCAGTCAACCAGCTGCATTCAGCCAGGATACCGAGAACCAAGACGGAGCTTAAACCTCTTGAGTTGGCCCGTGACAAAGACAATTATGGTGAAGACGTGTCACCTGTTTCACTACCAGACAGTTCGGCACTGGCTCGGGAGACTGACAGGTTCCTGGCTTCTCATAAGATTGGGCCACCGGTACAAGTACGTTGCATATGCGTCTCGGTGACCATCTAGAAGCAAAAATATTTAACTAGTCAATGACACAGATATCGAGAAAGAGGAACGAAACTAGAGAATCCGGCAACTTCCATTTCGTACATCAAAATACCACTTGCACCTTAAGGAGGATGTTTTTCTGATCTTTTTGATCTGATATTGTTCAGGCATTGCAATAATCGACGTTTTTCAAGTTAGATCGGATTCTTATCCTTCTTGCACGTATATACGTTTGACTTTTGGAGACGGTGCACTGGTAACACAGTGACTGCTCGGGTAGGCTAAGTTTTCTTTTTAATAAAAGCTTAGGTGTGGCCAGAAAATCTCTTAATGTCAGTCATCCGTACTTTAGTCATAAAATTGTATAGGAATGGGCAGGAATAAGTCGAGAAAGTTTTGCCCGTGCAGGAACTAAGAAACACTCTCTTCCCCGGTATTCCTACTGTGCATCTCAAAAGGCTGCTAAAAAAATATTGCGTATCGCAACTGGTTCTTAAAAATTGAATTTTTTTTCTCGGGGATTAACGCCAACTTGTGAGTAATTTAGGACCTATACCACGCTACGCCTCCCGTAATGCTCTATTTCGTAGTTAATCCTCAAGGCATAAACACACCGTTATCTAAAACCATAGTCAACATAATCTGTATAAGTGCGCCTTACTCGTTATAGTTTGCAAGACCTGCTTTTCGCTGGGAAGAAATCGGAAGCTCCTGTTGGAACTTACAGAACTTGTTGGTACTTCTCTTAAAACAATCACTCGTATTTTATATTACAGAAAGAATTAGGTTTACTGTGTCGGGTTTAAAAATTGTGTATCCAAACGCGGTTTTATCTTTTTGAGCGTTTGAACGCAGTGCTCCTCGACAATATGAGCTCTTCAACGTATGACCTGATCTATTTCGTGTGTGAGAAATGTTCTTCATATCGATGGGTCGTGTCGAATCATCCGCTCTAAGAATTGTTAAAAATAATTCCTGCAAAAGCGAGCTTTGAAGCTATTTATAACAGAACATCGAGCGGACTGATATTCGTAACCCTGCTGAGGCAGAACAAAAAGTTGCTTCAAGAGACAAAATGCTACGATATAGCCGTCGTAACAGCATCTATTTGAAACATTGCGTACGGCTGCTCTTGAGCTCCATAGGGACCGCTTGTCGGTCAGGCGTCTGCGAAAAGGCTAGATCCTTTCGGTGGCCTGACCTCTCAGGCCACCGCGTATGTCGCCTTGCCCTTTAGCTATCTCCTAGCGGAAGGCAATTCCGTTAATGCAACTTGGTCGGGAAGCAGAGACTCGATGTGAATGTGGACAGCTTCCTGACGCCAAGAGCAGAGATGGATGACGTCCGTTGTAGCTGGTTGTTTTCTTTCTTGCATTTTTCTTATACGCGTTTCCGTATTTTTTCCAATGGTTTCTATCTGACTCGTACGAAACTGTCGAAGAATGGATTGCTCAAGTGCCTCATCAAAGTTAAATAGGCCAAGAAGGTCATGCCCTAAACAAGTTATATATCGGTTGTACCTAATTGGTGTCACTAATTGTAGGATTCGTAAGCAACTTGAGCAATAGACGTAAAAAAGAATTGTCTATCGAAATCTTGCAATACAGCTCTGCTTATTACGGTATAAGAATGAGAAAAAGGTGATATGGTAAAAAACGACTACTACCGAGAAAGATGTCATTCTTTAAATCGATACCTTTTTAGTATTAAGACTTTTGAGGGATAAAACGGACAAGGATAGTATAAGTTTAAAAGGGCACAATTAGGTACTTTTAACGGTCAGGTAAATAAGAGTTTTGGTCGTTTTTGAACCTGTTTCTTAAATTCATATTAATTCATCTTTTTATGCACCTTAGGCATTACCCCAAAAAACATAATCATGAAAAATGTAACTGATCTACTTGCTGGCGGCAAATTCTGAACTTAGTGAGGCTATACTGAACCGTTTGTCCAAGATATGCAGATCTATCTAGAATTTAGGAAATTGAAAAGAATGAGTATAACTCTAGTATTATATGGTGACTTCGCTTGCTAATAAGTTAATAACAGTTTAATCTGTTCGACCCATTGAAGCTATGGCAAAATGGTCTTCGATGAAAGATCTGTCGAAGGAAACATTCTATGACCGGATCACAACGAGTAAGAGGATAGGGAAGGAAAGAGTAAGAGGTCGGGAAAGGTCAATTATTATCTAATTCTTACGGAGGAGATCGTAATACTGGTCCAAGTCAGCGTTAGAAGGCCATAGATGGTCGTTCGAATATTCAAAAGAGCAAACGAAGAAAACGAAAACGGCAACCAGCGGGGCTTAGGCGTGCCATTAATGTGAGTTTCTTGCAGTCGATCTGGCAGGACAAACAGCCGCACAGCAAAGATACAAGTAGTTTGTGCTAAAAAAAGGGAAAATTTAACTAAAATCGTATTTAAAAACTGTCTACCTGTGTTCGGCATTGTCTTACACGCTTGCTCGTGAAGACTAAACCGAATGCCCGCAGGACATCAGCGATCAAGGAATAGAAAACCCCCATTTAAATTTATCTCTGTAGATTTGCGATAGCAAATGGGACACGATTGCAAAAGCAACAGACTTAATTAAGCATTACTATAGCGCTGTGGAGAAGTACCACAAGTTGCCATGATCGTTAAGCGAGACATGCAAACGATGGGTTCGTGCTGTTTTGCCAAGCGCGCTTTGTCACAACGCTAGTTAAAATCTGTAAAATTCTGTAGAGAGAGGCGAAATTAAGGTCTTACTTGATCGGTAACAAGCCACACTGAATTGAAATAATCTCTTGAAGGCAACAAATTTAACAAGTGAGCGGACAGGAAAGGCTTAATTATTTTCACTTGACCTCTAGCAATTAAGGCAAGAAATCAATCGTTTACAGATATTTTTACGTGTACTCAACAAACGCTAGACATAGGCGTGCAATATAATACTTCTGCACACCTTAATAGTTAGTACGTCTTTTTGGGCTTGGCAACTCAGGGAGTCCGTCGTATTATTAATCTTGTCTACATAGAGATATCGGCTGGATAGGTAATCTAGGAATGCACGCGCGCATTACGGACCGGAAAACTGTGCTATCAAATGTGCATAGGCCAACGGGAAGCACAACTACCTAGACTTCAACCAGTTAGAATCGAACCTCATTAGTACCAAAATATACCAAAGTAACAATCAAATAGACCTTTTATTGATATGTAAAAGCTATGAAAGTGTCTTAAATACTACTCGTTTTTTCTGAGCACCCTAAACATGTCTATAAACTAGCTCAAAATCCTATGCGATTTCGTGAATTGTAGTAAGACTCGCGTTCTTAAATGTAGCAATTTTAAATATGATCGTTTATGCCTTAAGGAAACAGAAACGGTGGAAGGTGTTATTTTCTTCGCGTTTCAATAGGTTCAGGTTCATTTTACGCTTCCTCTATAGAACTGTGCAACTTTTCATTTCAGTCTAACAAACAGAATTTTCGATGGATTCTATTCTCCGTGTAAAGATTTCTACAACATAAATTGGGCATCTGACCCAGGACGCCACCTTACTAGGTCCTCATCACCTCGTAGCCCTCCATTCGTCAATTCAGTCGCATATATACAAACGCGTTAATACAACCATGACAAACCTGACAAGCTTTTATTCTTGTGCTGGAATTTGCTTGTCTGTTGCTGTCGTAATACTTAACGCGAACTAATAGCAACATAAGCAGTTAAATGTCAATGCAGACAATTGCAATGCAGACGACAAGCGCTATAACAATAACGACGAAGGGCAAATGAACACAACACGTCGCAGTGATAGCAAGTTCCCGCCCCTTACTCCTTTAATAACACGCCTGCAGGCAGATTGATCATAGGCCGCTCTCATCTTCTTTCAGGCCCTTATTTTCCCGTAGGCACTGGAGCTCGGTGTGTGCGTTTAAGCAGCTTTGAGACTCAGTGATGCCGGCAAAGACTCTGAAAGGCGGCCTGTAGACATGACTAAGGAAAGGCTTTACGAGGGCTAAAATAAACACAGCAAGTTTGTAGCAAAGGAGGCGCAATGCAAGCATCGACAGCTAAAGGAATACTTTAGCAGGCCAACAGGTCAGCCAGCGCCGACTGTCAGAGTTCCTTTTGCCTCTCGGCCTTCGCGAGGGCGTAATATATGAGACAGACATGAACATAAAAGCAGCTTCAAAGGCGTCCCGACAAGAGAGCAAGGAAGAACGAAAATAAGAGTCGAAGGAAGAGGAGATAAACTCAGTGTGAATTAGGAAGATAAAGTGAAGAAAATCACTGGACTGGTCCAATAGACGCCGCGCAGTTTCCGTCCACCGCCGTGCACCAATGTGGCAGATGTCCGCAACGGATTTACTGACATTGATCAAGTGTAAAAGGGACGCGTCGGAACAGCCGAATAGCTTTTGACTCCATGTGACGAGGGGCTGAACTACAGTGCGCTGTGCGGCCACCGTTGCTCCGGCTAGCCGCAAGCCACCCAACGGCCTACGATGTTACTATTTCGTCTGCGGGAGGCTGGCGTATGCATCTGTAGCAGATGTTGACCTTTAAGGCAGGCGGATAGTATATACATCCGAGGCCATTTAATAGGATGTTTTCGCTCCTGAACTGCATTTAATTATTATCTTTATTCACGTGTGTATTAAATAAAAGAATCGCCTATTTTAATGGCTTGACCCTCTGTCACCAACAGAAAACGTGTATTTTTGTGTAGTCCTTAATAGGTTCAATAGAAAGCATGGCGGAAGAAAGAAAATCGGAAGACTAGATTTCGGTGCAGACAACGACGGTGAACGTTGGTGTAGAATAACCTTACTACCACCCTCGTACGGAAACGACTAATCCTAGGCAGTCCAGCTTGATTGACCACTTTTGTTTCTGACTATCTTTATCAAGCAAGCCATTAAAACAACAATTGCGTTTAATCCCAAGAGGATTTATGTTCTTTGGCTAGGTCTCATAAACGTCTAATGGCCGCGTGTAACAAGTCAAAAAGTGATATCTTTAACAAACAATGCTTTTTGTAATTAATCAATAGGTGAAATAAATCGAATTTAAAAAAAATGGTATTGTGATAAAATATACGTCAAGAAAAAAGAAAAATGCTTTCTTGCACACCCTGAACTAGGATGTAACGCTTCAGTAAGAATCACTGCTTACTCATTAAGGGCGGCAGTTATCCGCGCTATTCAACCTATATGCTTCATGATGTGTAGAGCTAGCTTCATAGTGTGTATAGCTAAGTTCTTTTCTCGTATGAAAGCCTATTGCAGTTTGCCATACCGATTCCGCGTTCAGTTCGACGCTAGTTATCCACATTCTAAAGAGATTGAGATTCCGTCTATCTTGAAGCGACTTCGTATTTTTCCCTAGAAACTCGAGCTATTAACTATTTGAGCCGATCATGCGTCACATTTTTGGGCCTAATCATTATCAACGGTGTTCAGGTTAATTCGATACTCGGGCACGATAACCTATGAAATGTCGTCTGGGCCGAATTCTTTTACTTCATCAACTGCAATTGGTTGCCTAGGTTTAAACCCTTATCCTCTTTTCTGAACAATAATTCAATGCGACCGCATTTTTGGCGCTCGTCTCGTTTTTGAATGGTAAGCTAGCAGAAAGCTTGCCAGCGACAGGTGCAGTGTCACGGAAACATTGTAGCTCATTCATCAGTTATTCCACCGCTTGAGGAGACACCTGCCATTGAAAGAAGAAAATTTCCACCTCATCGATCGAATGTTCAGCCTGTTGCTTCAATGCTGTGTTTTGAGGTTTCGTGAGGGTGCGCACGTTAAACTAGGGATCTTTTGGTGTTTTTGTCCGCTTTTTCATCTGGCAAACGCTAGTGCGGGCCAAAAGTTAGAAATATCGATGTTTACGTTAGAGTGGTTATTGTGGATCATTAACTTATTATAGTTGTTAATTACTTTTCAAAACTTGTTAAAGCTATTAAACTATGCAAACAAATTCCCATTTTTTCGTCAGGAGTCATGTTGCTTTGGAAAAGATTTCGTTTAATCATAAGATTTTGTATGATAATACATTTAGACGGTCTATACTGTATCTGATATGTATAAATACGCATGTTTGTCCTCCTACAGAAATGAGAACTTACGTAGGCGCGCATAAATGAAATTTTAAGCTTATCTGAATGCCAGTCGCCGGGGCTTGCAAGGGTGCTCGTAGAAACACGGGTAATAATATTGAATACAGTTTGAAATTTAACTCAAATAAAGGTTTATGTTTGCTTCGCCTTTTTCCCGAACCCGGTTTTTTATACAGGGTCATTATGAAAATAGAAAACACCAGTGCACTGAACTGAGCCTTATTTGTTTTTGCTTCGCGCTAAAACACACAGAATTTTTTTTTAATTGGCTGTATCATTGTTTGCCGTATCAAGACATATTTGTCATTTGTGCAGTATTTTACTAACCCAGTTAGCGCCCAAGCTGTCGCCTATTGCCCAGTGCTATATTTATTACCCTGACCTGACAAACATGTTCGATTGAAAAAACCGTCAGAAAACGGTATGCGCAGTATATAGACCATGCTTTCTTTGCAAGGATATACTTCGATACCTTTGCAGTTGAATTTATTACCCCTTTTATTTTGTGTAACTCAGTTATTTCAATTTTAGCTGTAAACGTACTTTAGTCTATGTAGCTAAATATTAACTTAAAATCCTTAAAATGACCCTTGTCATTTCCCATTAAACACTCTTAGGCCGAAAAGTCATCATATACCTCGGCTTGTCAAGCAGAGGTCATCTTACGTTGTCTGTACCATGGACATGCCAAAACCTATAGGTATAGGAAATTGCTGTGGGTCAGACAGGCCCCCAAAAGACGCCATCTATTCATGAAGATTGCAGAACTGGTGACGCAGTAATTCTAGACGCAAATAAAGAAGGGAAAAAGCTGCGCCGTCAATCTTTAAAGACTAAATCCAGAGGTAACCGGACCCATCGAAGGCGAGATTTACGATCATTGCCTGCATGCCAGTAATGTTTCCCTAAGCAGATGCATACACTTTCCTTAAAAAGCTCCTTAAGAACCTTTTTGGAAGACGCTGGTGCTTTGATATGGATAAATGAAAAGGGCAAACCAGGTGAAAACATTTGGAAGTAGAACGGAACAGAGATTTATATCAAATGTATCTTATTACGGATGAAAATGTGCGGAAAAATATGGCTCTTCTTTGATGTGTATCCTAGGTACTTTTCTTGTACATCACTGGACTGAAATACTTGCCCATTGGGCTCCTAATGAAAAAAATTACATTCAATGATTCACTTAAAATTATTCCGCGAGAGTGACAAAAAAAAGATGTTGAGGAGCTATATCGAATTATGTTCAGAAAAGTCTAATTTTCTTTTGATGATTTCCTTTAAGCTTTTGAATCAAGTCAACTACCTGGCTGGAGCAACCCGACTGCGAAAACCGGAGGATATTTACGCTAACTTCCCATAATAATGTAATCACCTCAGACCTGGACGCATCATTATGTCGCAGCTTAAACCATACATTCTGCAATTCTAATTGCTACCACTAAGAGCATGGCTAATTGGAAGGTTCCACTATAAGAATCTTGTGTGTTTCGAGTTTTAAGTCCGATATCGTCGTCATTTCATCAGACGGCTGGCCTACAACATGAACCGTACGGTGTCTCTATTCCGGGTTTGAAGGTCTAGACCATAACGTGTTTCTAAGATCAGCAGGTAAATACGCTTATTACGGGGACGGCTTCTATGATAATTTCGTTAACAGAACGCATTCGAAGTATTCCTTGGAATAAAGACGTTTCTGATCAGAACTCTAAATTTGGCAAATAAAAGGGGACAAAACGACCGATGCTTTAGTAAAAGAGATAAAATGGTAGATCAAGGGCCTTTCCACGGTAGAACGATGAGTTAGAGTTATGAAACTGGCTTTATATATATAATTATCAGAAAAACGATGTTGGATATGAGGTTCGATCCCTTGTGTCCATCTACCTGAAAGAATGACGAAGCATTTATTTCTTGCCTATGTTTAGATTGAAGGGCGAAAACCCTTTTAAGGGAATATTTATTTTCACGAACATGCTATCTAGGCACTTTTTATTTGACGGTCAGCTGGTTTTTTCATAAGAGGCACAGCATGTAAGTGACGATTAATGTGAGATCTACATCTCAGCTCGAGCTTCTCTCGATTGAGAGTTTCAAGAAGTCAAAGATCTAGAAGCCATTTTATAAACTGCTATAAACGACCATCTTCTTGTAGCATGTTTACCGAGTGTCTCTAGCTCATACGAGGAAATTGTGGTTCGTGCATGTAGTTGCTGCTGAAGAAGTGAGCTCGAAGGATAAAGCGATTGATAAAGACAAAATGACCTCCAAGCTAAAGCTGATTGAACTGCCAAAAAGAAAAAAAATGAACGAAATGCATGGATGCAGGTGTCTATATGCACGGTAAAACAAAGGAAGTACGTACGTATATGCTTAACACTCAAAGTAATGTGTGTATATATATATATATATATATGTATATAAACGCTGGCACCCTTGGTGGGACCTTGTGTCGCTTGATAGACATTACTCTTATATCCCCTTTATAAACACATTCAGGAAAAGTTAACGAAGAGGCATCTTAAAATATAATAGGACGTGATGGCTAGTAGAGCAGATAATAAGCTATCCAAAGAAAAACCTACGAGTTCACTAAAAACTCTCGTAAATAAAATGTCACATTTTAATAAATGTATATAAACAAAAATATGCCTGTAGCTAATTTTGTGTATTGCCGTCTGTAGGAAACAAAAATGGATTTTCGTTTTGGCGTCGTCCTTCTTGCTTTCGTATATGTATATGAGCGTACACCAGAACTGATGATCTATCTTTCCTCATTCTTTTGTCGTTATGGCTACTTTATTAAGCCCAGGCCACAGGGGCAGAAGTATGGGGTTGGTCGTGACCGCAACTGTCACAGCCACACATTATATGGTATAGTAGGCAAAATAAGAATATACAAAATATATTCTTCATTTACATACGATAATCAGGAGCTAATATAATTATTTACTCATCACATTCGACAGAGTGAAACAACAGTATATATAGTTATGAAAAATAACCTCGTCATCTCTTTTCCGTCCGCCGAAATTCAAGCGATTTCCAGAAAAATGCTCAATAGGTCCACTACAGAGGGCATTCTAGATGTTATGTTTGCGTGCACGGTACCGTCGCCTAGAAACCGCGTATTTATCAATCAGCCGCGGATATCTAGTTAACACGTAATGAGCTAATTTCATCTAATTGATTCACTCTTTCCTTTTTTTTTTTTTTGTTGAGGATAACGCAAGAATAACGTTGTCGCCATGGGATACGCTCGGCGATAATTCTATAGTCATTTATCCTAAACGTCTATGGGTGTGGGTTTTCTGATGTAGGAGGAACTCACCACAAAGTCACTCAAAAGTGTACAGAATGCGCAATCGACATAGGCTCAGCAAACATTTCGGCCTAGCTGCAATAGAAAGAATGTAATAAAGTTGGGGAATACGGAAAAGGCACCGACAAGGCTGACTGCCAACGCGAGGTACCTAGACAACACAAGCCAGTTAGCCAGCTAAACAGGCAAACGTCGGGGAGGTGATGGAATAGCGGAGAAATATGCAAGATTAGCGCCTCGGGCTATGCTGCGTTCTGTTTTCTGATCTGTGTCCCACTGCGTACCGTACAGGATTCTTTGCTTTCTCTTCGTCATTTTTCCAGTCTTCGCCCCTGACCGCTGCCCTCAAACCGTGGGGTCGTAACGCCTTCCTTGCTTCGATTGGGTATTCTCCGCATCCTTGACTGATTCCCAGCAGTAATGTCGGCGAGAGGGGCGACCGCATCAGTAGCAGTAACAGCAGTAGGCAATAGCCAACAAAGCAGGCTACGAAGCAAAGTCGTCGATGATAGAGGAGAAACGGCAGTAGTTATCGCAGGAAGCTCCGCAGCAAAAGCGCCAACTTCTACAGCCTGTTCAAGAGGAAGTTCCTGCATAGGCAACGAACGTATGTGAACAAGAGAAAGCTGTATGAAAGATACAAGGGTGGAAGGAAAGATGGCGAACTTTTCCCACGGCGTGCGTCAGTGTGCGGATTGTTGCAGGTTGTACAGTACATCTTTTGGATGTACCTTCTTAAAAAAAGTATAACTTACTGTCGGCTGCTGTAGTATATAGGTGTACAGGTACTTCTAAAGGAGCTATGCCGGTCACGAATGATATTACAATGATGCATTCTTTTAGCCGCACCCTTCGTGTGACAAGAGCGCTTATGGCAGTCAGGAGGAGATGTCGAAACCGATGTTTGATAACACACTATAGAATAGTATGACTGATATATACGGTGAGGTTGAGGCGTAAATAGTGATCGAATGATATTTGTCAGATATAATCCCTGAGGAAATGATACAATTTTTAACGGAATCTATCGAAATGGTGCAACAGCGTAATGTTCGCAATCGTGCGTATTTAAAAACGTTACCTAAGATTCAAGTCGAACTTATGAACCGACGCATAATATGTCGTATCATGCTCGATGCAACACATAAATGAGCCCTTTTACCAGTATCAAAACAACTGCTATACAAAACGAGTGGCGCTCGAGTGTTCCAGAGTTTACTATAATAATAACAATAATAATTAGACCTTTCAATTATACAATTTTATGTTAGTACTAGGTTATTTGCTTAATTTTATGAAAGCATGCTTCAGTAAACTAATTATGTGCCTTATACCGAGATCTTCCTAGAAAGAGTATTAGTTGGAAGAACAATCAGTGAGAATCAGAAGACAATACAATGAGAGAAGCTTTTCTTTTAATTACATTTGAAATACTTTTGAGCTAGCGCCAGATCTGTCACAGCGTGTGACCTGATGATAGCTATTTATTACGAAGCTTCTCTTACACATTACTTTCTATAGTTGTTATTGTGACACAGTATTTAGTAGTATAACTTACCCTATTTATATCGATAAGTTATGCTGCGTACCATTCTCTACAGTATATTATATATATATATCTTTTGGTATAGTTAAGTGTCTTTATGAGCAGTTCTGCAATTGGATCATAACTTAAACATTAAACAGAATCGTCGACCTGTCAGACTCTACCCGCTATTAAAATGCCATAGCAGGCTCACTAGCGCCCATGTTTATAGTTTGCGAAGTTCGTGATTTTCGCTGGGCCTAAATATGTTGTAACTAAATAAAGCCAATTATCTGAAACTGGCTAGAGAGACACTATTGGATACAGTTGATTCTATATGTTTACTTGCATACACATTGATGTAAGGCGATTCAAGCCATCGTTCAAATAGATTTATAAGCTCGTCTATAAGCTTACAAGTACGGTGTTGTAGTTTACTTGTTTTTGGGAAACCATCCCGAAAAGAAACTATAGCAGAGCTGTTTTCGTTAAGTTTTTCTATCGTTTGCCTTATTTAGAATTACCATTTTTCGTCTCGTATAAGCATATAAGGGCGATCTATGTTTAGCTAGAGTAAAAAATTTCATTTAGGATTCCTCCTTACGACAGAGCAACCACTAACCTTTTTAACTATTAATGCTGTCCCTTTTTTTTCTCCCTAATTTTTAAATATCTGGCAATAATTTTGCTTGTCAGTTGTGGGAGGAACTCAAAGGAATGCTCATTAACCACCCGTATCACCCCGCTTCCTATTAATACAGAACAAGGCTCGAAATGTTTTTGCGTTTGTATGAACCGACTTTATCATACTGAAATGCAAGGGAATGACCCACTCTATCAAGGCGGGATGTATGCAATCCCTTGACACTGCTGGTAAGGTGAGGTCAAACGTATATATATACATGCTTCTTTACATTTCATACTGAGTCAAGCAAATTCTATCTATGTTTCTTAAAACGGGAGTGGTTCCATTGGCACAACGATGCTGCACTCAAGGAGTAATTTACAATGAATTTATTGAAGCGATACTGATTGTTTGATTCAGAGTTTATTAATCATCAAGACACCAACTAAAAATAACTTAAAATCGAAGAGCAATCAACTTAGCCTCGTAACTTGAAAAGCTTCATCACATTTAGTCAACCTATAAAATGCTTGTGTTACAAATTTCCTATATGGCTCGATTCTCGAAAATATCGGAATAATCAGGTCCAAACTTTGCCTGCAAATCTTTCATTTATATATATATATATATATAGTTACTTTGGTCCCATAGCGTGATTGTCCGATAAACTATCAGCTATCCAAACACATACTGATAGAATTTAGCTCTCGCGTGGACCCTTTCAAGTTCAAATGTTCAATGAAGAAACGCCGCGGACGGGTGTGTAAGACCTGCACTTGTACGCCTCGAGTTTGTGTATTTGTGTCAATATAGTGAAGAATGTAGTATGGGTACAGGTCGCTCTCTACCTCTATGAAACTCAATCGACTCTAGCTTCTACACGAGACTTGTATACCCGCCTTTTGGAGGCTACCCATATCTTCTGTGCATCAACGACCCTGCATCGCGAATCGTCATGGTCCTCAGTTTGCCCATCAGCACCGGCGATGGCTTGTCTCACTTCGTTGTCGAGGCTATATTGCCCCTGCAAGCAGCGGCCTAGAACTATTCCGTGGTGTCTATACCTTTGTCCACTAGGCCCATACAAACTTACCTAACATTCCGAGACGCACCTTGCTCTCTCTGTATTTCACCCTGTCTATCTGACTGTCTGTCTCTTCGTCGGCATAGTGAGGCGTAGCTGGTCTTGTGGTCCTTAGCCTAGAAACCCCTTGCGTCAGGTCAATCCACAACCAACGCCTTATCGGATGCTATCGACTACGCCTGAGTGGCCTCTTTCGCGTGTTTTCAGCCATGAAGTACATATTGTTGGGAGTCACGTTGGGCTTGGTCACTCTGGAAGCCACTACGGTTGCTATGACTTCTGTGCATGCTTGTGTATAAGATTTGGTGCAGTTGGCTAAACACCATTCGGTGCTTAGGGCTTCCTGGCTTTAGCCCGAAAGTATGCTTGAGCTTTGTGCTGTCGTCGGTCGTACGCAATGGCTCGGTTCCTAGCAAACAACTGGCAATACGTTGCAGTAGTGCTGATCTCATGACGGAAGTTTACGTAACTATTACTTTTATGTAGACAGTAAATGCGAGCGGTCTCCAGCGGGGTTACTGATATTGTCTTACTATAGCGGACTATCCTACTGAGCAACATTGGCGTAGGGAAGACTTTGTTGAAATTAACGCCGTCGCGCATGTGAAGATTTTAAGTCTATATCATGAGCGACACACATAAAAATCATAAACTTACAGTCATTTTTGAAGCGCTTTTCTTCAACGTGTATGATTCGCAATTTTTCCATAATATGCTTACAAATAGAAATGACTTTTTAGTTGTAAAGTAGGCCCGCTAGTACGTTCCTACAGTTGCCCCCACAATCGGCTCCTTCCATTATCTATTATTCCCCATACTTAACTATCTGCAGGGCGAAAGACACTGAAATATATTGAACATGGTTTGATTACCTGAGAACAGAAGCTGTATATTGGAAACAATTGTATGTCTTCTGTTATCGATCTTCACACATACCTTGCATCAAAACTTTCGAATCCTTCGCGTAGCCAAGGTGATAAGAAAGAGCGTACGCACGATTTTCTTCTGCTAATAGAACGGGACGCACAACCCTCTAAGATATAGGTTACAGATATAGACTACAGCCTGTAGCCGGAATGGCTCTAATATTGTGTAATAAAGTAGGATCTGGGCAGGATCGAGTAATAAAAGTACATCTTCTAGTTAACAGATATTCAATGTGCGCTTGTACATGTATGCTGCCATTCAAGACGTTATGAAAGTCTATGATAATAATTTAAGATACTCATAGACATTGTATTAGTATCGATTTTGCCCCATCTAACGTGTCTGTTCTGCACTATCCCGGCCAACTATTTTTTAACAACTTGAATTGCACACAAAACACTCGTATCCATTTGGACTGCTACGTGTAAACCGGCGCCATGTCGTCAAGAAGAACTAACCTTTATGGGTATTTGTTTTGAGTTATGTTTTGGCCACATTCCTCCGGCCTTGAATGCACTACCCTTTTGAGTAGTCATTAGTGGAACCGGAAAATGACGGAATTAAACGACCTCTAATACTCTCACCACCTATTTTCTACGTCATAATCTGGCTTTGGAAACAGCTAGATTATATTATCTATATATCCCTAATACAGGTTTAATTATCCCTTAATCGTGCTATTCTTTGCAGGTTTGCGCTCCATTGAAGGATGCGGATATTTCGTTGGAGCGAGCTAATTTCGTCTGCGCAAACTGTGACGAACCATGCAAAAACAGACTTAAAATTAACCTACTGGATGCTAGGACACTTTAGCTGACAGGCCTCTGTTGGCTTTGAGCCTCCACGTCCATATATGTACTATTAAATCTTTGTAGAAAGCTTGACGACGGCGAAGGCCATTTTTGTTGTTTTACACAATTCGTTTATGTGACCCTGAGGTCTCCTAACTGAACGGCGGGTTGGCTCGAAACGCGGTGAAGATTATCGTTGACGGCCTCGTGAATTCATAATTCGGCGGTTTGATTATATCGAGGATTGATTGATTGATTGATGGATCCAAGGAATTGTGTATTGTTAGCCGCTAAATATAGCGGAATATAGCCGTCCGTGGTGCACTATTGCCGCATGTCTGTGCGCTGGCTGCCGAGGAATAAGCACGTTTTTAAGCTATCGCGTACTGTATCTTTATGGTATAGTCTACCAAGTAAAAAAAAAAAAGGTAATTTGAAATTGGAGTGATCTTCGATAGCTATAATAATCAGTAGTCAAATCTGAAGTACAACTCCTGAAATGAAAATTCATACGGCTTGTTGTATTCTTAAAGTCGGTGTATATATATATATATATATATATATGCCGAATTCAATAAAAGATTGCATTGCCATTGAAGTAATTCTCGTTGTCGTTTTTACAGTCAAAGTGAAAACCCTATAAAACGAAAGGATTTAATATGGTTTGTGGATTAAGCAAAACATCATTTATTTGCAACCTCGAGGACTTGGTGAGGGCGCTAACGATAACTGTACTACGTATAACTGGAAAAGTGAGAATCGATCTCCGTGAAAACAGCCCCTTTCTTCGAAGATAAAGGTAGAATGATCCTCTACAGAATGACGCTCGCCCACGTATCATGTTGGTGGCCACGATAAGGTGGGTGAGAAAACAATACAAGCAGGCAGCCCATCTGTTGTGTTGAGAACAAAAAATGTGTTGAGCCCAATTTCCGATACTAAAGCGTTGTTAAAATGTTGCTTAAAATCGCTAACCCTGTTCAATGCAAAACGCAAAATTTTTACATGCTATTTCGAATCTCGGCCACGTCACGTGTCCCCATGTTTTTTTACGCCAAGCCTATTACAGGGACAACATTTATCTGGCTGTCGACTAGCTGCTTGCCAATTGGCGTAGCTATATTAACGTACGTACAAAAACAGACGAAAGTAGAAAGAGAGACAAGGGCAAGAATCCATAGGAGAATTACAACGGTGGCCTGGGACACCGTTAGAAGGCTGTACCGGAAATGCCTGATGCACTCGCATTATCTATCAAATCTCGCATCGTACGAATACTAGTTCTGCTAGCGCCTTTAAAATATCCTTAAAAGGCAAAGCTTGAATACAAAAATAAGTTACAAATAGCATATTTCGATTTCGCGAACTTTAGAACACGTAGTTTTCTCACAATTAGGGTTCTTGTTGCTCACAAGAAAGGCTCTTTCACTTAAACTAGTGCTATTTGCTTTTCGGCTACAGTTTAAACGTGTTTTGAAGATACTAGAAGAAATAGCATTCGGATAATGGCAGACTAGTTAGATAAGACTAGTGCATCAGGTACTCCTAACACGCCCCTGCGATAGTAGCCCGGGTAGTTGAGGATTGTTCAGCCTATGGAATGATCCGAATTGTCTACTTATTACCCTATTAATAAAAGCCTAATGTGATACGAAGCTCACGGCGTGCGGTTGCAAGGAGAGCGCAAAAGATAGCGTTTAGTTTTATAAAACGCTAGTTAATTATGTCACGAGAAGAACCAGGAACTATAGTTATTATGCATCTCACAGCGTAAGTTCCCCTCGGTTCTTCTCCAGCTGATAAAAAAAAATATAATTCATGGAAATACAAACTGAAAACGATTTTGTAGATGCATTAAATTGGAAATGTGTGAGCTACGTAAGAGTGATACCATACAGCAAAGATGAATAGTCGTGATCCTAAATCCCACAGGAATGGTCGGCAGTTCCATATTTTATCAAGCCCATATGCTTCATAAAAAAAGAAATAGACTGAATTCAGTGTGCAGCTAGAATAAGAATAGACAATGGTCTACAGTCACATATCGATTCAGGGGTGGTGGATTTGGAAACCGCTGTAATAGCATATGTATTAGCGAAAACGACAGTTCAGTGGAATAGGCCCAAATGGGGTTTGAGAGGTATGCGGGGGTGAATACAGTAAACTGTTAATGTACAATCCAAAACTCACGCCTATAGCCCGTTTATACACTTATTAAGCGACACATCTAAGCGATTATATCTGGTACGTACGCGAGCGTTATACGTGTAATGTGGTAAGTACAACGTTAGTATAGCATAATAATACCTCCATTGACAGTTTGAAAAAAAAAAGCGCAACAAACAAAAGATGTATCTGAGCTGACCGACGACCTTTGATTGAGGTATACCAAATTATTAGGGTAAGTTTGTTTTTGTAATTTTAACATATTTATGTACATATATGACCAATAACATGCATCATTATCTTTAATTGTTTTTTGAGGCACTACTATGTTATTCGATGGTCAACCTGTAAATATGCTTATCGAGAACATACCTGAATGATGATAAAAATTAACAACAAATTAATTTATATTGTTTATGTTCCATCTTATAGACGAAACAAATGTCAAAGAATAAAATACATGCGTATGGAACTTTTATGCTTTAGACAAAGATACGTAGAAAGTCGACCAAGGACCCGAATGATAGAATATGATTTCTCTGTCTTAAATTGCTCGCAGGAACGGGATAGAATCTAATCGGTAAAATTTGTTCATTAAGACCAATGTCTAAATAGCACTAAGTAAGTATAATCAATAGCTGGCGGTGGCTTATGCCCTCGGGCGATGCCCCGACTCGTAAACGCGTTTCTCGTCTATAAATTAGGCCTGTTATTGACAATTTTACTACGCCGTTCCGATTTAGCCGGTACTCGTTTATTAATGATTGTTTTCCTCGCAATGGTCATGAACAACAGGCGGCGTTAACGTTTGACACACATCGGGTTTTTCTGAAGCAAAAGAAGTTTTACCACGGCTATTTTTATGTATCACGCTTTTAGTCTATGGCTCCTGTTAGACTGTGTATTGACTACGACCCCGACCTCTTGTCTTGAGCGCTGCATTATTCGCATCTCCAATAACTCGAATCAAAACACAGCGGCCATATTGACCAAGTCATATTTCACTACCCCTCCATTTGCCAATGCTATAACCAAACAATCACCACTCCCTTCCTTTGATAACGACATTGGTCTACTACACTGTATGAGAATCGCTATTTGATCATTCTGTCACTCTTCCTCTACAGGTGCTATACAACACGCACACTTTTACATGAGCCTTCACTGGCTTCACCTCAATCACTGCACAGTGTTCGTTTCAAGCATGTCGATTATGGCTAAGGCGTCAGCGAGGCCTGGTACCGCAAGTCGGTTTGAAGTCAGCTAAACCAATCAAGAAAAGATTTTTTCTACACCGTGACCTGAGACACCACATCGTTAATGGCTTAATTTAGAAAAGAGAGAAAGAAGGAACAAATGACAGCTATATGCCAACACCAAAAGAGACACAGAGCTCGCGTAGCTACGAAGCCGAGTACGCGCGCCCCAGTCGTTTCGTTCAAAAGATCTCAGAGTGAAGTCCCTTAAAGCATTCCAGGTCAGGCACCGGCCATATACCAAAAACTGGTTTTACCATGACTGATCAGTCGATTTTATCTGTTACCTTTGGCTCTTTTCTTGTCAGCATTGTCTTAGGTTCTTGTCTAGCATAGCTACGTTCTATAGATGGTTTATGTAACCACATGTGATATATATGTAGTATATGTTGATAACGGAGCTTGAATGGCCTTGGGCACTTTCATTAATAGCATCTGCCGGAGCAGAAACACTGCATGTTAGGCTGTAACAGAGAAATACTGATCGGTCGCTAATTTCCGATGTGAATATTCAAAGGCTAACCTTCCACCCATCGCTTATACTTGAGACGAGTCATGAAGAAAACAAAATAAACGTTTCGGGTTTTGCAAATGAAACAAGTATTAGGCATTGTATGAAACAATTGATCACCCAACATGAGCATTGCTTGTATTTTCACTAGTCAGTATAGTCTTTGTGTGTGTCCTTAAGGTTACATTGAACCATCAAATGGACTTTCCTTCCTTTTGAGGTAGTGTTGCCACCACTCATATCCTAGGCATGCTTCAGCTGAGAGCAGATTTCCTAGGGTTAATGACATGCAGGTAGCATTCTGCAGAAGCTGAGTGAAGAGGAAGCTCGAACCCGACTGGAACCTATTGAGCAACCTTAAAAATATGATTTGGCACACTATATGGAAAAACTTGATTGATAAATAGTGAATATGTGTGTTGTTAGATATTGTAAAGAAAATGCCATACAGAGTTCTGAATCAAACGCTCGAACTTAACGTTCGTTCCATGTCCAGACAACCTGGATGCGATGGAGCGAGTGTCGTTTCGATGGAGTTGTAGCGAGGCCTTAGTGAAGCTGCAGAAGCTTATTAATGTTAGTTATTGACATACGGTATTATGCCAGAGGCGTTCAGATCGACCAGCGCTCAAATCAAATATGTTCACTCAGTAAATTTGCCCAAAAGCATTTTAGAAAAAAAATTGTCTTAGAAAATAGATAAACAAGATATACTCATTCTCCTCTCTTTCTTAATGTTTAAAATTTTCACTGTGGTAAATGATGCTTCTATTTAAGCACCGTTCGTTCTCTTAGAACTCAATCACCCAACTGTTAATGGCCAAAATAGAATTCATGATCTAATCTTGATCATGACTCTTGATACCGATCTAGAATTCACGTATGACAAACAGATGCTCAGCGATTTTAAACGACGAGTTAATCGCGATTTTCTCGTATGTGTATATATATATATATATATATGCGGCATTAACATGAAATTCAAAAGTCACACGCCGATCCAGCTGAATTATTAGAGTCCTGTGAAGGATCAACGGCACTTTTGTCCAAGCACTCTTAATCAGTCATACGCGACTAAATTCTGGCTGAACTGGTTTTAATTATAAACATATTACCGTCTTCGACCTGTAACAGGCCGCGGGCGTCCCTGTTCTTCAAGTAGTCTACGATAGGCCGTACCGTTTGCCGAAAGCCCTACATAACGATGGAAAAGTTAAGAGACTGCATATACGGTATGTGATTCAATTCATGAATATTGTATCATCCAAACGATCAAAACTTTATTCGTAGTTGTCAGGCGAAATCAAACTGTTAAATTTAAAAAACCAAGTTCTATCTATTGGGTACATAGATGCTGGAAAACGGATAAAAAAAACATTCGCGTGCATAGCCTTTGCATCTTGAAACTATTGTGTACTAAATAAATAAATATTTCGAGTTTTGCGAACGTTTTTAAGGTATTTAGGGGGTTTTTAAGGTATTGCTTCCGACGGCTGGATCTTTCTAATGCAAAGCGAAGGTCATGCGCAGTCGATTTCGAACCTGAATTTCTTTACGTGCGCTAAATTTCAATGACGAGCATGTTAACGGTGCGCGGTCACGGGGTCTCACCATACTGCTGCGCAAATACGTAACTCTGTATCATCTTATGCGTACGGTACTGGGGGGAATCATTTACCGTACGAGCACAGCGCAAACATTCATGATGTTGATATGTTGGCTTCAAAGCCACCAAAGGAGAGACTATCTCAACGTAAAAGGAGCGTAAAAAATTATTTTTAAGAACGTTCCGTGTCTTAGCTTATAGTTGGTAGAGAAGCTAACCATTCAGGTTGAGCTTGCTCGCGACGACTCAACGCAACAATGGTGCAATAGCAACGTTTTTGCCTTTCTAGCTCGGACACGTAAAACGGTTCGGCTTGAGAACCTGCTGTAGAACAGCTCATTCGATGCTGGAAGAGGCCAGCCATCTGGAATATTGCTTAATGGCATTAGAAAGGAGCGTAAACCTCAAAACGTTTGTTCCCAGGGTTTCTGGTTACTTTGCAACAGCTTCTATTTGTGTCGTTGGATACCATACTACCTCATTTAGTAGTCAAAAACGCGCTAAATATTTGCCACGTTGCTTCGTACTCTATTCTCTACGCGGAGAGCTGTAAGCGGACTAGCAAAGGCCTATGTAGTTAACGCCTAGGCGTTGCGATAAAGATCTCGGATAAATTACCTTTACACTTTAGGGAACAAACAACAATCAGTAGTAAATTGGGGCAAAAAAAATTAGTCTTTTTAAGAGACGACAATTATTTTGATACTAATAACAGCAAGCCTTACTGCACACTTAGCTTAGTCGTGTGATTATTTTTATTATTGCCCTTGTGCGTTCTTGCCAGTGAACCTTACCTAGGCTTTGTGCCTTTAAGCCATTGTAACAGCTACTCACGTTTTCCATCAACGTTCAGCCTGCGTAAGTATATTTGTATATTGCTCCGAAGAAGCTCCACGCAAACAAAGTCGAAGCGGGCCGAATGTGATGACGTTTACACTACACGAGGTCGCGAAATAATAGTGCTTCTATTACTCATACTGTAACGGAATATGAGTATAAGAGGGTAGCGTCTTGTGACTTTTCGTTAAAACTTATCGAAGAAGCCGACTCAACAGAATGGCGCGGCCGCGACCTCCATGCTAGGTATTAAGCGAGGTCCAAGGAAGGAGCTACGGACGATCGTCATGCAGCTACACTTTTGGAGAAGGTGGTATTAGCCATAGAGGAGCCATGGTGTAGGTGGGACGACTTCTGACTAAAATGTGTACGAACCAGTTTGGGGCCGCGTTCGCTAACACAGGGCGGACGGAACTATGTTATTACTTGTACTCTGACTGTTGATGTCTTGTCTACGCAGTCCGAATATTGCCACTATGCTGCTAATGGGGTGTATGTGAGCGCTGACCACGAGGCGCTCACTTAGGACGCATGCGCTTGTTGAAGTTGAGTTAGCACTCCTTTATACGAAAGAATAAAGGACCCTAACAAAAGCGAATTTGTGAAGAGTCTTCACAGCGTAGCTACTAGTTCGGGGCGGTGGTGAGCATTGGAAACTTTTCTTCGTCTAGTTGAAGTTGACAAGTTTTAGCATCCCAAGGGCTGTAGGAGTGTGCTAGCTTCGGTGCGGTTTCTGAGGGAAAACGCGTGGAGCGTGACAAGTGTTCCGGCAACTACACTATCGTAAGAGGATAAACAGAGTGCTTCCAGTGGAGGCTGCCGTGTGGTAAGATAAGTGCTGCCGCGCCCATTTGCCACGCCTTCCTTTTTCTGCCTGCAACGGCCCCATCTGTTGGTTCGTTTTGGTACCACAAACCATTCTAAAACCGTAGTTGTTCAGGACACAAATAGAGCTTAGGGATAAAAGTTGCTAGATACGCTTTCATTAGTGTAGAAGTGTGATTTTTCACCGACTAATTTCGATTTCTAATCAGGGTAATAAAAAATATACAATACAATGAAAAAAAACTGTAGTGCATATATATATATATATGTATGTATATATATATATATATATATAACCATTTTTACTCAAGTGTTGTTATGCACACACAAGTGTAACGTGTACACAACAATGTACCGACCTAATTAGTCAATTGGAGAATCCACAACCGAGGAAATATACCCACAAGCTACCTATATAAACAATCCAACGTTTCCGCCGCAGCAGGCCAAATTAAACAGTTTAGAAGGGACAGTAGATTTCAACACACACACACACACTATATGATAAGGTCCCCATTTTTTATACATGTCTAGCTTTAACCGATTGGGTCAGTGTTTACGGCACTCATCATTACATTTTTAAGCCACAGTCTTTACCAAGCACAAGTAAGAGTGCAAAAATGATACAAAGGAAGAATTTAGCAGTATGGAATTCAGTCACTAGCGATTTAAATTACACATGTGCAAAATTAGCTAACCGAAACATAGATGTGTAGGAAGATGATATCATCACATTAGAAGCTGGCACGTATCAATTCAATACGGTCAACTGTTAATGTGATGATTCGAAAATCAACATCAATTTGACGAAGATTCTGAACTTATAATGGTCTCAGAGCGCTCGTCACAGAAGGCACGAAACAACTATCTATCGAGTGTAACATGTGTAATTATATTACCTTGAGAATAGTGGGTGATCTAAAGTTATAGGACGTTAAACACTCTTGGAGGACGGTCGAGGAAAAATAACTTCGCCACTAATCGCTAATGGTGCAAAACTCACCGACGCACAAAAAGGACAACAAGGAATACCGTCGAGCGAATCTTATAGCTCAAGAGATCATCATGGATACACTCGATCAAAAAATCATTTCGGCATAGTATCATTGAAAGGAGTACCGATAACCTCACAAATACGGCCGCAACACTCGATGGTCATGAAAATACACATACGCAATCAACTAGCGAACTTCAAATACCATGTTAGACAAATGTTAATCGTGACAAGGTTGACAACATAGTTCAACGCCTGAGCGTAAAAATCGGCCAAAGGACACCGCACTACGTTGCTACACATTCATTTTGAATCACTCAAATGACGGGATCTTGTCGAATCATGGTTCGCACAAATAGAGGGTAAACGAAAACGCTTAGTTTCTATACTGTACCTTATCTATACACTGTAGACAATGCTCTTTACGTAACTAATATATATATACACATATATAATAAACCTTTTCATTCCCTTAGTCAGCTGATAAAAGTTGGCGAATCGAGGTGAACGGAACAAGGCTCATCCAATCGAGGGCAATGATCGCGCTAAGGCCAATCCTAACAGCAAACTATTCACAGTTCTATACACGAAATACGACGTAAACGACGAAAAATACGAAACAGTCGAAATTGGAAGCAAGAATACCTCCTACAAAGTATGTGGCCATATAAATAATTAAAATTTTACGGAATTTTTGAAGCGTAAAAAACATCGACGTTGTTTGCTATCAGTCAACATAGTATCGTTATTATTTTCGGCACGAGCTAATAAAGCAGAACATGCACACACTTATCCGTACAAGATGAATGCTCCATCACCGAGAAGAAATATGTACCTCATAACTAACGAATACTGAAGGAGATACAAACGCATATATTTCGAAAGTAGATGATCGTACATAAACGATATATATATATATATATATATACATAAATGACTACCTTAACTAATTCCAACCCATGAAAAGCCTACTGACTGGTGGGGGCTTTGAAGTTCAGAACTCAGTCATTTTCAGAAATGAGAGTGAAATTGTTGACATCTAATCCCCATCATCATCCAACACTAAATGGAATAGCCGATCTGTGATCTCATTGAGCTCATTAACGTCATACTTAGAAATAAATACCCAACTACGTGGGTATTTATGGAAAGAAGTCATGCCATGTGTTAGCAGTGTCATAAGTATAACTACTATTATACTGATGAAACTGCTATCGTCTAACTGTTATCGCCTGCGGACCAGCCTCCATTTGAAATGGCACAAAACCACAAATGAATAACAGAGTCGACGCCATTCGAGCTATGTGCTACGTACCTAACCCATGAGCCCAGCCGAAAGAAGCTCAACTCTGAGTTAAGTTCTCGTCAGCTAAGATGACCGAGTAGGTTTTCATGTCTGGACCCTAAATAAACACATAATAGTGTGACGTCTCCGAAAAGTACTCATCAGTGGTTTGACACAAGGAAACGACTTCAAAAAACGATCAAGAAATAATCACTTAACTAACAACACGACTATACACAGTGAAAAGCTCGAGGCCGGGTCCGAACAAAAGAGTAGTACTGAACAAGAAAAAGCTTGGAATCAAGGGTAGGAGAAAGAGCGGGGTAGACCGAATCGAAACACAACATATAGTTCAGAGACAGATCAGGACTAACAAAAGCGACCTTTTCGAATCCTACTTGACCCTAGATACCACTAGCGTGAAGGAAGTGCTAAGGTTAGACAAAAGGACCCCATAGAAAGCCGTAATGGACGCAGAAATGGATCATGGAAAAACAGCCGGCTGGCGTCCAACGGAACTACCACTAGGCCATAAGCCCGTAAAGATACGATCTATATTCCGATGAAAAATGAACACGAACAGAAGCGTCATAAGCCACAAAGCCATATACGTAAAACGAAGCTTCACTCAAGTTGCCAACAAAAATTTCTCATAATGTATATGCGGTCGTCTCAAGGTTTGGAATGGCATCCATCCTTTTGGCCTACGAGAAACTACATATGAGACAAGTTAATGAAAAGGACTTATTTATGCAGCCTAGTTTCTAAAACAACATATTTCATTCAACCAGAGCGGTATAATGACAAAGATGACCAACACTTCGGACTAAATAAGTCATTCTCAATGTTATTATCAATGCGGACAATGCTTAACCAAAAGCTCAGGGAAGGACCGGCTTGGAGCAAGGCCTAAGGGACAGCATCTTCCATTTTTCGCGCAAGAATAGATTAACCCTTCTTCGATACATCGTAGGCACATAAACGTGGAACAGTCGACTTCCAACTAAGAAAAAACCATTGTGCTATTTCCTTGCTATAAATATAATCATTTATGAAAGCCACGACATCACCGCATGACAAGAGAAATATATCAGCGGAATGTTAAGACATCTTGGATGGTCGAAATGACACTGGCAGCGTATCCAAAGCAGATGAGTAAAAAAAAAAATCGATCCAAATCTGCTCTGCGCAGAAATGGTCGTAGTTTGCTATACATTCCCGCAGTATCTCGACCTGTCACAGGTTTCGTACTCGAATTCTTGTCGCCATATCAGATTAGAAATTCAAATACTTAGCTACCTACAGGGCGACAAAGGCTACAGCCTGGCCATCAAAGGAAACGTTACGGCAATCCCGTTTTCAAAACGAACACCGTACCGAAACGAAGCGTAATCTATGAAACAATTACCATCAACGACAACCTCGTGAAGTTCGAGTTTACAAAACACAGTTTCATTAGGTGTGTCTGAGTCGGAGCTTTAAGGAGTCCGCGCATGTTCAAAGACCTTCATGTGAGCGCGCCCACTATTGCCGTAATCGAGATACACAGTCCCCCTGACGATCTTCATCGTTAATCAAACAACACTACCCATCATCCGATCTATGTTCCATCAGTGTACGAAGTACTTGGAAATACGTTTATACTATGTCATAGGCCTATTCGACAAAAAATCAACAAGAACTGCATAATAATGAGAAGCGAACGAGAAGCCCGTGGTTCCCCACCTCGACAAAAAAATTGGAGGCGCTTAATGCATTAAAAGTAACTACCAAACACCCCTAGCGCTAGCAGCATTATGGACAATTAACGTGATAGTTGGGCCAGATTACTTCACTTATTGTTACTGCAAAAATAATTGCCAACTTCAAAGGAAACCGCGCACGATTATATAGGTTTAAAGCTAACCACTCTCTAAACGATTGGCACAATATCTAAGGTAAGTGCGAGAAAAGGCGTCTACAATAATTCGTTCTAAAAAAACTTGGGAAGTTTATAGAAAACACATTTACCTGAATCCAAAGCCGAACTACACATGGATGACAGCAATGACTTTTTGTCCATCATTACAGAACGAATCGTCATGTTTGTGAAACTAGCAAAACAGGTATCACCCAATTCCATTTTGGCCGACTAATCAATAGGACCCGTACCACAATAGTCGTGGGCATTTGAGAGGGAGATCGTCATGACCCACAAATCCCCCGATCGGAGAAATGCATATATATATATATATATATATATATGGTTATTTTTACGACGCACAGACTTAACCAATCGGTGGCTACCTATACAAACGACGCTACGTATTTGTCGAAGCAAGCCAAGAAAAGCAAACTATAGAGTACAGTACCCACCTTTCAAATCAGAGATCGCATTTAATAAGATTGGCACCTGTCCTATTTATCTATTTTTAACCGATTGAATCAAACTGTCTTTACCATTCACCAGTATGGCGAAAAACCACAACAGCATATGTTGTAACACTCACCTTAATCTAAATAGTTACCATCATAAAGTTCCGATGTGATCATTTTGAGAAACAAGTTTACCATCTTAGAAATCGGATTTACGTATGCGAGAGTTGTATTGTCAGGACAGCCTGCGCTGGCAATCTTTGTCTCTCGTAATTATAGTTTACTTCCTAGTCAACCATACATATTTTACGCAAAGCTAAACCCAGTTCAGTGCCAATATCCTTCTGAAGGCGGTCTGTCTCTGAATCAATTTTCTTCATTTTGAACGTGTTATAAACACCTGCACCAACTAGAGTACGGCATCAAAATATAAGCTTGCTTTCGTATTCCATCATGCTTACATTACCCTGACTTTCGACACCCTTTAACTAGTAACGGTGGAAACAATATAATTTTCCTAAACAAATGTAGAATGACGTAAGGCATAGTTCGCGGTAAAAAATGCAATGCCGTTAGTTGCTATCCTGGCCCATTACAATTTGTTCAATTGTCATAGTTGGCCAAATTCAGCTCTTCTCATTTTTTTCGTGTGGTAACATAGCTAAGTATTTCCACATGGTATGACAAACTAGGAAAATTGCTTGTCACGAGGCTACAGCCGCCGACAGCAACATTGCGTCGTAATGTTGGCCTTGAGCGCAGGCCCGACGTGTCTGACACTTGGTGTCATCCTCAGTATGGCCTGATACCGAGTCAGAGCCTTCTGCCAGGTCTTAGAATTGTCGACTATGCTTCCCTTTTTTATGTATCCCGAACCAGTCAAGCTTCAGAATAGCAAAAGGAAGTTGCGTGATTTCGACGTCTATACCATCGTACTCTATACCCTATCGTATGATATCTATATAGTATCTTGCCACATATTTTATTACCTAGGGAATCGAAATATATAATGGATGCTGGAGTTATTGGTGTTACCGCTTTCGCGTGCGTTGATACGCTCTTTCCTTTGCCTTATCTGTTCACAGCACTAGGGCAAAAATTCATCTAGGACGCTAGTATGAAATTCTAGATCTAGTATAGAAGTAAGATTCGTTGGTTGTAAAGAAATGCGTGATTCTTGTTGGTCCTCTGGGCTGTGTCGTGAAGTTCGGCTCGGAAGCGCTATATCGGACTCACCGAAGTAATCAAATTACTAAAAAAAAAAGAGGTATAAAGGTTTCGAGAGGTATGGCCGTTGTTCGTTGCATCATTTCAATAGTTACACTTTACTTTTTTCTGGAAGTCCTCACAAAAATTGGCAAAAACGGTTAACAACTTCGCTCTTCAACATCCCTTTCCTGTTCAATGAAGGTAGCAATTCTCTTTACCTGAATTAATACAGACGCTGCGCCGATGTAAATATGAAAGAAAACGAAGTATTACAGTTCCCAGCATCATTGAAGGGTATTCAAAAAGTCATGTAACGATCTGCCGATATATATATATCTAGCGACAACGAAATTAGAAATTGAACCTGATGATGAAAGGTCTTTGGCCGACGTGGAAAACTCAGCTTGGCCTTCAGTGAACGTAAAAGCTAATTGACAGTAACATCAAATTGTTTTTTGTCTGTATTCATACGAGACAGGCAAAACCGGTCTGACAGCATGCACTAAGGAACTCGTACAAAACAATAAATGATTATAGATATGAATGCAATAAGTGACGGCGGCTAGAGCGAGGATGAATGAGTGGCATCAGTTGGAACAAGTTTTTTTCCAACGTATCGACAAATTACGTATGCCTAAATTGTGCCAGAGGTCTAGTCATAATAGGTGTAGTAAAAGAACCAAGATTGGTACCCTGAGCTGGCTCGTGGAAACTTGCACAGGAGTCGTATTTGACGTTTAGCAAACTTTGACAGCATTGGACAACTAGGCGCTGGCTAGGTCTGAATATAAGATAGGTTTATAGGCAACACGGCATGCTAATGTTGATGCAAATGGTACGTGTCGTAGTCGGGTTTCGGTTTAGCCTCTGGCCGGGACCTGCTGATCGTTTTGGTTTAACATCGTATCATTTATCGTAGACTCGCACGGTACTATACGGATGATCTCAGCAAGGTAACCCAACGCAGGCACTAACCGGGTTACAGCTTGCTGTCACGTGCTGACAGCCAGGACACGGAAAGTAGGCATGCTATAAAGTGACCTCTTTATACAGGCATCGCTTATTTCAGCGAAGAGGCTAAATAATAGAGTATGCGTAGTGGTTGGATAATCGTCGCTTACAAAATACATGCTACACAGAATGTTTTAAAGCTACCCAGACTATTGCCTAAGCTCCAGGGTATGTTCAAGTTTGGATGGCACTCTCGATGGGTTGTAACAGAAGGGACTTCTATTGGCAGCAGCTTTATTCGACGCATCGTATTTTATATTTGTAGCATAGCTACATTTTCAAACGATTGCAGTGGCAGTGGGGCGTGCTATTTGAATGATAATTTTTAATTACTTTGAAGCTTAAAATTTTAAGTTCTAAGCGGATAGCTTCCTGCGCGTAGCATTAAGTTCAAGTAGCACCCACGTTTTTGGTGTTGTTGAGGGTTTCAACGGGCAAAGAGCGACTACCCACAAACCGACATGCTCTGGAGGACCCCTGCAAGGCTTAGAAAACTTGCCGCATTAGTTCGAAAATCGGCGAAGCGTTGAGTTTATGAACTGCCGTCAAACCTTATTTATCTGAAAAATAAAGAACATAACATTATTAGCCTTTATTATTATTAAAAACATAACTACATTGGCTTTTGCTTGTATACCTTATAAGCCAACGAATCGGATGAATGAGCTCGATGACTTGGGCATAGCCAGACAATGTTTCCATACATTGCTGAGAAAAGAAATACAAATCAAAATTTAGGCTGATCTGACCTTTAGCAGTATTCAGCTAATAAGCATCAATACGTCGTCCTTTCAAAGCGTACGTTAGCTGTATTAGAATGTTTCAACCAACGATCTCGATCGCTTTATGCCAGGACCACAAACGCGGCCATTAATCACACAACTAATGAATTATAATCCTCGAACAAGAAATCACAATAAGTACGAAAGCCGAAAGGGTAAGAGGCGGGGGGCGGAAGACGGATATCAATTTTACAACACAAATACCACTTTTACATAGATTTCACAAACTTCTATTTTAGCTTTCATCTTTCTACGCGTTTCCTCCTCACGCCGAATCAGCTACCTAGTCGTGTTTGCTATATACACACGGGATGTTATACAACGTTTTACTTGCATCTGCTACTAGGTGCCATTTCAGTGATTTGCAGGAAGTGGACGCAAGTCCTCACTCTTGTCAAGACGCCTGCGTATGATAACCCATCAAGGCCTGTGCAACATATGTAAAATAGAAGCAAGGGTCAGGTTTGATTTGATCTGTTATTCAGCTCTGTCTCTTTGTCTCGTTTGTCGATGGGGATGTTTTGTGCACCTAGCTCACGGCCACCCTCGATCTTTTGGACATTCCCTTAATTCAACTTTTCTCTGACTGTTGGAAAGCGGGTCTTCTTTGCCCGCTAAGCAAACGCTCAGTTCTGACCGATGTTCTGAGGAGAGCGTTGCAGAGGTAAACGGATACAGAGTCGAGCTATAGACTGAAACAGAGGCACAAAAGAAATCAACATAGCCAAGTTAAAACTGTTCATTTGTGTGATTGAATCTGTAATGAACGAATCGTCGAATGATAAGGTCGAAAAGTAAAGGAATAACCACACGCTAAAGTATCCGATGCAGAACAGCTCGTACCTATAGCATCATTTCGCTAGTAATAGTTCACAAGTGAAGATGGGCTTGTATCAGTCCAAGCCCAAACAGGGTCAGAACTAGTTGCGAAAATGGCTCAACGTACAGGCTTCTGAATATTTTGTAAAAACCTTTCCTTCAGCCTGGCAACATAGTTCCTGGTTTTACATCATCGTTCGAGCGTTCGGTGATGATAAAAACACATTTCCTAAAATCTGTTCATAAGTGTACTTTCTGCTGCGAGTACGAAAATGGAAACGGTCCTTTTGGATTACTGGCTGAAATCTACCATTCACCTAGACTATACGTGCAGTAGCAGTGTTATTTAAGATGCCTTAATAGACAGTATGTCACGGAGAGCGCTGGCTGAATCCTTTGTGCACAACGACACGGTCTAGCGAGAACCGGCCGATAATAACCGTCGAGGCCAACGATACTAACAGGCTTATTAAATGGAGTCCTTTACAGTTAGGTTAGAACAGCTTGATAACATTTGGTCACAATTAGCTGATACATTGTACGTCATAAAAAAATGCTAATTATAAAAGCAAATAATGTATGTCTGTCTATCCTGCTGCAAATTATCTCAAATTGAAAAATTTCATACTGTAGACAATCTGCTGATTGGCTAATGCTGTACGTATTAGTCATAATATTACTCAGAGTCGAGGTAAGAATTTAACATATCTGTTTTTGTTACGTTTAGTCGTTACGCCATAAACTGGCGTTCGGAAGAAGTTCGATGATAAAAAAAAAAAACAGCCATTCTATATGAGAAATGATCGTCAAATGTGCGTTTAACAGTTCAGAGATCGAGACTCTAAGTTGTGAATATTTGTCCTAAATTTATGCTAGAAACACCCCCTAGAAATGATTGATATACGATGAATGTAGATATGATACACTACATAATATTTCGAATATATTGGAAAGTGAAGGCACCTGTAGTGAAGGCACTGAATGTCGTAGATTATTTAGTCGAGATAAATGACCCAGAGCTGAAAACGCTTCTTGTACGAACGTTTTCTCTATACGCTCTTGCAGATTGGAGCGGTTAACATCCAAACACAACTCGCATTACGTGCATATAGCAACTCCAAAAAGATAGGCTTTGTTGACCCAGACACGGCGGTTGTTGGACTTAGCGGAACCACGAGATAACCAACAACGTACGCTTGTGAAAGCCCAATAATGTGTTGCTCTGAAAGCGGTTTTTAGATACCTCCTCTGCACGGCTGATCGCAACATCTTACTTCTTGCCCAGTTTGCATGTGGTTTCGTTTCGTTTATTCAAGTCCCACCTCACCCAGATTTCTCTCCAAAATTTCCTTTCTTTCGGGTCATATCCCTCTCAACGCCAGAATCGCATCCGAAAATCTCCGTGCTCAAAGATATCCTTTTGGTTAAGCCAGAGTTCAGCTTAACAGCATCTATCGTAAACGAAGACGCTCGCAGTTGCAGAGGACTGCGATTTTTGGTTCTCCACCATAACGGTCGCACCGCTACCACTGCCACTCTTTTGCCGTCCTGTAAATCCCTGCTCGATTACGTCCGTCGCGTCTCTAACCCAACCTCTGATCTTTCTCAAACCAAACCCAACTCTTCGGATCTTATTAGACAACCTAACTCCAGCCTCTATTTTTCGAGCGACAGGAAGATGCACGATTCCGCCAGCAGTTGTTTATGCTTGCGCGACTATCGTTTGACAGCATTGTTCGCTTAAAACTTCCTTTTCCGTCCCATCGAAGATCAACCCGACCCTCAGGTTGGATACCGTCGCTGACGCTGCTTCCGGGAGTTCAACTGGCCTGCTTCGATGTACAAACTTTGTGATTCATACGCCCAAGCATTGTATTGCAGAGTGTTGCGCTGCATTGCATCTTATCGCTCAATCGCCGTCTAAACGCCCATCCGTTGGCTTTAAAGGCTGGGAATAGCAACAGTAGAGAAACGATGGCTAGAGACATTTAAGGACGCTTGGCTGAACGTTTGTTGTGGGCCAGCCTGATCGGTCAGCATTGCCTGGAGGCGCCTGAAGCTAATGGTCAAGCAGCTAAGCTAAAATCTGGTAGACCTCCACCTGTTTGTCTGTCGGCCCGCGAATCGTTGGCAAAATAACCAAAAATACCCTTTTAAATGATTCAAGGCAGAATGCGTTACTAGGCGAGAAACGTTTTCTTTGAACGTTTTCTTCTTCGTTAGTAGGTTTAGTCTCTCCATATGAATCAATCAGGCAATGTACAGAAGGATTCTCTCGCTTAGGTAGAACTTCGGATATAACACCTGTGCACATACAAACGAAACACGTTTAGAATAAGAATTTATTTTTAGGTGATAATAATTGCGACGTTTTAAACACTAACTAGATTATTACCGAAGTGAGTCATGTAGAGAACACTATTTACCGTTAGTCGAACTCATTTTATGGCGCCCGTTATATTATACGTCAGACTGAAGAGTATTATATGTCATGTGCAAGTGTCTCTTTGAACTCCGCAACGGTACACGACCTGAAAACTATATTGTGCCCCCCCGAGGCAGGGCTGGTCAGCCAGATTGCTCTGCTATACGGGGGTTACCACGGATCTGTACATATCTACTGTACACACCACCTTATATGATAGCTTTTGTTACACAAGATAGAATTGAATAAAGAAAAAAAATCTTTTTTTACAGCATCAATGGCAGCGTACATATTATAGCTGGCTCGCTTATGATATTTACGTGGAATCATAGTTTTCAAATGGGAACATATCTGTACCTATCAGGCCATAAGTCAGAGGATCAGTCGGCTCAAGCTTGAACATTCTTAGGTTCTATAGAGCCAATATTCCGCAATAGAGGACAGATGTACAGCATTAGCATTCAGGAAGCAAAGCCATCAAAATGTTTCATATCGTCTTTCAAATAAGGCTAGTATACAGGGGAGCAATAGATACATTTGGATTGTATCCAGAATTGTGAAATTTACGTTTCGAATGAATTATGCGAATAAATATATACATCTGACTTAATTGAATTGGAACATTTAAAGGTAGTACTGACAAGTATGGCCACAAACAGGACCGAAGGGACGATTAAAATTCAGTTAAGTAAGTGGTTATCCACACACTCAAGCCACTTGTCCTAGCTACAGCCGATAATACAATAATACCAACTCTGATTGGTTCAATTACATTATCGTGCCACGGATAGACAGTTCTAGTATCTAATTGCGGTACAATTTCGCGCAGAACAGATCAATATATTTTTAAATGATCAGCTTATTCAAGGCGTTCAGCGTGAGGCACGGTGTAACTGTTTAGGTCATGGCATGCCCTAAAAAACGATCGGTTAAATAAGCCACCAGCCATTCCAACTGATATAACGGATAATTATATTTCTACTATATTATATATATATATATATCTGCAGATGGTGGTCGACCTATCTATTGGTCCAAGTAAATAGCATTTTCGAGATGGACAAATTTAGCGGAACTGGGATGATAAACAGTTACAGAGGAGAAATTCAGATGTAATTGAACGACGTATTTTCTAACTATATGCATGTTTAAACTTACAGAATTGTTGGAACTTTTGTATTCAAAAAGCGCAAGGGAACCATAAAGGTGCATTTATTTATATCCGGGGAAAAATATTATAACTTCAACAAAAGGCAGGCTTTCTTTTTCAAGTGCGAATATTATATGTCGTATTACGGATTTTATAACATAAACATATAACGGAGCATTACATAGTAATAATTAGTTAGTAACTAGTAATAATATTGTAAATAATTTATATCTTGTGCGAATTTCGTTACTAGTATTAAGCTGTTGGTAATTTCTGCCTGTGCACACGTTTATTTCCATAAAAAATTAAATTAACACTTATCTTTTTCATTCACAAGTGCTGAAGCTATCGAAATTGAAATATGTAGTAATTAATATATATCCTATACAAATGGTATTGCTTTGAAAACTATTAAGCCAATGCCCGTGGCATGGCTGAGGATTAAGAACTAAGTTATTAGATCTGTGTACGTCTTAATAATTGCAAACCTTCATCCCAAACTATCCCACGTTTAAATACAAACCGCACTCGAGGAAGCTAACTTATAAAAAAAACAAACAACAGTAAGATGTCCATAACGACGTTCCTCATCCTTGTAATTACGCATAATCAAGATTGTGACGTCTTCACCGTTGTTATTAAATATATCCGAATGACAATTATACATATAGATTTTGTACAAGATAAACAATTGTCAATCTACTTATTCTCTACCTCTGCATTCAACTGTTTCCTTTCATTTTTCCCAATCGCGAGCCTATCTTTGTTTTCCCCTTTTTGTCTATTGCGCGTACGACATCACCAAATGATTTCATTCCTGGATCTATCGCTGCTGTCTAAAGCCAACGGAATTCTGGACCTCGGATTTTCCTTAGCTGTTCTGTGAAAGATTGATTCTGTTTTGAGGAAGGGTTTGCTAAGAGCTTAGCCTTACGTTCAAGCGGGACTCACGGCAAACTCTTCTGCGTCTCGATTTATGATCGACAGATTCTGAATCACACGAAGGGAAATTCTCTATCCTTTACTGTCGACAATGTGTCGGTTCAGCAAACGTAAAGCAATTCAGCGGTCGCTGGCGGCTTCAACAAGAAGTTGACGCACTGCACGTTTTTTTCACCTAGAAACTACTCTAGGGCTAAGTTTGGCCAGTTGATAAAAACCTATGGCTAATTTAAAGCTTTGCTTCGTTCTCGGGAGTAAAACACTTTATTCAGCCTAACATCTAAGCTTATTACGAATAGGAAAACCGGTTTCTACGTTTGTCATTCTTGGCTGGACGCTGTGTCGACTATGCATTGTGCTACTCTCATATAGTATGGTACTGAAACCTTCAATGAAAAAAAGGAAAAAAAAAACAAATAATAGAGTGTATTAATTTGAGCATGCGTCTACGCATCATTTGGCCGGTAAAATAATATCCATCATAATAATAATATCCATCATAATTACATTTTCATAACTGTATTAATTATCCTATTAAAGAGCTAATTCTGATATTGATTTCAGTTTTTTTCCTTCTATCATTCGTTGCAATTATCCTTGTTTTAACCTAGGCTTTCGCCGTCTCTTATCTTCCTTTGTTAACATCACGGTAATACTTGAAACCCAAATAATATCTCAGTAACGCCCGAATATCTATCAACATGCCGCCCAATGTCTTTGACTTTACGGTCGTTCCCTTCTAGCAACTGAATACAACCATTTCTGATTTCATCCCCCCATAACAGGTGTATAGCAGCTTCCGAAAAATACCACTATAGATAGCGTTTGGCTGTTGTTTTTTTTGTTGTTGCTGTTCGGCGGTCCTGCTGCTGAAACGCATAAGCGTCATAGAGTAGGACCAAGTCAGGCTGGCAGTGGGACAGCATTAGGAAGTCGCTGCTAGCGATTCCTGGCACGTCCGTGCTTTCCAACCAAAACCGTTGGGGTTGCCGGGGTTGCTTCCGCATGACCCTCTTGCTTTTTGGTAATGTACTCACAGTACCTGTGTCTTGTCAGAGACGTTTCTCCGCTTTCGGGAATCTTGCAAACATAATATAATACTGTAATTCCCTTTGGAAAAAAACAATGTATCGCTTGCGTCTACCTATTTTGCTTAAACAAACGACGGCAATACTACAACTATGGGGGGTGAATCAACGTTTGCTTATACCTTGTGGGGTAATATCTTATTTGCAATTAACTGCAGTTTCCAACCAGGGTACACGTTCGAATTAGCGTTCTAAGAGACGGAAGTTAATTTGTTTGTTATGAAATCTCGTAGAGTAATTCTTGAAGCGGCGCACCGTTGGCTGATGAACTGAAGGTTTATGCTTTGACACGTCACAGGATCAGGCTTCTCCCTGGTGCGAAGAAATAATTAAAAAAAAATAGGTTACAGTAAGTTTTTAAATTTTCGTTCGTCACATTCGATGTGTTGGCTAGTTTTTTCCTGAATTTTGTGCCATTTTTACTACCTAACAAGTGCTCTAAGATGATTTTACCAAACTGTATTTGTTTTCTGACTTTCGCCCTTTATAAAGCCCAATTGGTGGGTAAATGCGTTTACAGAGACACTGAGTTTAAAGTGCTGACGCATCAAGTGGATGTCAAAGCAAAGATTGTCAGCCTCCTACCAAAAGAGACACATGAGTTTTAAACATTTCCTTTTCGTTATTGTGCAGCGTACCGCTTCGACTAAATTTTGGAATATCCGTTATGAACGTTTAATTGATTATGGATATTACTGTCAACAAAATATATCGATTTTGGATTAAACAACGAAAATAATCTTTAGAGATACATCAGTAATAACACGGTTGGTAAAACCCGAAAACAGTCAGTACATCCGGATAAGCTATTTCAAATTTTAGTTAAATTCAGATGGTCAGTCATCAAGCCATTTAGACACAATCTTGTAAACAACTCTACTGTAGTTAGAAATGTGGAGGAAATACAGACAACAACAGTTATGCAACTGCCGAAAGTCCATCCGGGACCCTAGACCGCCCCATACGTCAACCGATCACACCATGAATCGAAGCAATAGCAACAGACATACCAAACACAGAAGATCATCGCCTCTTCAATTTCGGACCCTTTGCACTTAAAACTGCCCCCACAGCCTTTCCCTCAACTTGGCCTCGCGCCATTTCTATACATATATTTTGTTAATAAATTCAGCTTATGTAAAGTTTTTCTATTCTATCAACAAACGCGACGCCTTAATTTCAGATGGCGGATAACTTATATCGACAACCGGAGTTTGTCGTTGTCGGCGCAGTTTATGCTTACGCCCTATCCAGCACTATCCGACGTGTCATGACGTAGTTCCTTGGCTTCGATTTCTTTATATCTATTTATCCTCCCAACAGCAGAATGAAGATTACAGCAAAATCTGTTCATCTTTCTAAGCTTTTCAGTGTGTTCGCTGTACCTAGGTTACAGGTAAAACCACAGCCAGCCAACTTCGTCTCCCCGTGGTCGGAACGACCTATCCTCGGAAAACTTAAACGGGAACTAGGCTTATACGGGGTTCTACTCAATCAAGGCCGTCTGTGTGGGCCACCGCCGCTGCCGTCACCGCCGATGATTACTGCATTTGCAGCCAATAGTTATGGAACAGATCCGAAAGAGGGGGGGGGGGAGAGAAAGCTCCCACTCTGACTCCAGTTTCTTTCAACTGTCCAATCTCTGTCCCTTCATAAACAACCAAATCTGTGTGCTAAACCTTGCATCACTTGAGTGATGCAGGGTTTAGCACACAGTAAGGTGCACACCGGTAGGTGTCACCCTTTCGCCAGCTGTCAGATCCGTGCACAGAGCTCGCTACTGCTCCGGATCAGTGCCGCATTCGCTACAACTCTACTCTCTAGAGTCGGAACGACTTCGCATCCAACCAATCAGTCCCAACTATCCGCTTATTAGTTAACAGATTCCCTGTCGAGGCAGTCCCGGGTGAGCATCACGAGCACATTTCAGTTCCCGTCCGAATTATCAACAACTTCTGTGGAAAACAGCTTAAACGGGAGAAAGCCTGCCGGCATGATGTTGCTCCCCATGGTAGTTTTTCGTTTTCGATTTAATGAATCATCAATCAATAGAACAACTGGCTAAGTTCGTCGACTGCAGGCAGCGGCTTGCCTTTTATCGTCACCTATTTTTTCTCATTTCGTTGAAACTGCTATACCTAATATACGGCAAGACATTACAAAGAAGTAAGGAAGTGGTTGTTCATCTGCAATGAGTCATGCTAGAGCTTGAAGACGATCTGCGGTGGATGTGCTGTTGATTATTTTTAACAAAGCGTGTACGTGTTTATTGAATGCTTATAAAAACGACGAACTAAAATATTAGCCATGACGCAAAAAGATGACGGGGGGTATTAGGTCCACGAGAATGCTATGGCTACACTATCCGACGAGGACGGCAACAGCCGTGGTGTTTTAGAGGCCATTCAATGAAGATGATGCTGCCGGTAAGCAACGCAGTCACAGCCTACATAACATAGAACTGTTTAGTCTTCATGACTCCGTTAAAAAGGCAACTACTAATATAGATTTAAAGTTTGAAGGACAAAATCAAACTAATAACGGTGGAAGATATGAACTAAATGCCGCCCGATGCAATCCATTCACAAACCAGGCCATGCCTGTGGCTTACACTTATCTGCATACATAGAAAGAGACATTATTAAAACGCAGAGATTATTTCCCATTATAGCTTTGCTTTGCCTCGAAGCTCAGACTGCGAAAGCCGCTTTAGGCATTCGATACTAAGATAAACCTTGTCGGAGGCACCATCATGAAAAAGAGAAGAATTGGTAGAGGGATGTAAGACAAGATTAGTTGAAGTTTAGGAAGATGCAGAAGGAGCTAAAGACTCTTCAGCCTATCCCCCGTTCTTTGAAGACGTCAAAGTAACGCAAGAAGTGGTACTGAATTACTTTCGAGAGTAACAGAGGGGAATCGTGGTTTCATGGGTATTCTCTGCCTCGTCTGAGAAAATCTAGGTACCTAACAAGTGGACTGAGTAACCCAGATCCAGGACATAAATACATTAATTCATACCTCTTAGAAGGAATCGTCGCTACCAGTCGAAGTTTTATTAAAGCAAGTACCCGCTCAAGAACAAACAGAGTACGGCGCGAGTTTAGTGAGCTTCGTTGTAGTTAGAAAAGTCCCATGTACTGAAACAAACTCTTTGAAATGAGTTTCGGTTTTTGGAAATTAGAGTTAAACATTACATTTGAAAAAAAAGACCGACGTTACTGTGACAGAAACCTAAATCAGCCATAGGTACGGTTCTGTTTAGATATAACCACATTACAGACAGGCACGTCCAGGCAAAAGGTTCCTGTTCTGCAGAAAAACTTCGCTTTCGCTGAGCTGGACCACACTGCCAAGATCATGAGGTATCTCTCCTTCCCCCCTGGAATTCATCGAATTATGCTCTCGTTTCACTCATGTTTTTTCTGTCTACTGCCTCAAACGTTTCATCCATAATCCATCTTTTCTCGACAATTTGCATGTATCGTCCTCGTTGAAATCTAAGAAATCTGTTTATTAACCCATAGAGTTTCGTAGCAATCCCCGATTACAGCTTCAGTATGGTGTAATTAAGGTGAGATATTAATTTCTGACTTACACACTAGCGCGCCCCACAAAGGTGGATACTAACGGGTGACGCACCTTACAATGGTTACTCACACACACGTAACGTAATATATTAACAATGATAGGGAATGTTCCTTTCGACCTGTCATCATAGAAAACTAATGCAACTTATTGGCCCATGTGACAACAGCCTGGGCAATCACCTTCTGATCAACAGCGCCGTTGGCTAACGACTTAAGTCAGACGGGCGTGCGAGTCTGTAGACCTGTGAGTTGTTAAAACCTAGTGCAGCTACCATACGTTTAAGTTTACGGCGTAGTCTCCTGCTGGACAATAAGTGAGCGCGGTTATGAAGGTAAGTTGAGGATGTTTGCCGAACCAATCAGCTTGGTTAATTGTGACAGCCATTGCCTGGCCGACCCGAGCGCTGTGGGTCGCATATGCTCCGCCAAATCGGTTCATGACCCTGCTAACGCTACATAGAACGAGCGACGTCCGTTATGTAGTCACGCACCTCATGATGTCATGAAAATTCAAGTGCCCAGATCTCCATGTCGACAAAGGGGATCAAATCAAACGATTGCAAAGACCGCTAAAAATATCAACAAAGGAGGACGCAAAATGCTCATGTCGAACAGTGACTTTGCCGAAGCCGTCGAATAGCGCCGACCTAGTCTACATCCGTCAAACGAAATAGACGTGTCGGATTTTACTAACGTGTACTTCATAACGCCGACCTGATTTAATCTATCACATCGAGCCATTATTTCGTAGCAAATATTAGGCATAAACATTGATTAGGTTTTTGTGGTTACCGGGAAAGCTTAGATATATATATATATGCGAAGAAGCCAAGCATGTTTTCTCTTAACGGAGGCACAACTTGTTTATTGATGAAAGTTCCTGACAAGCTTGCGTCAGTGCGTCTCATGTCAATTGAATTTCAGATTCAATGTCGTTTCATTTCATGGACTAGAGCATGAAATGTTTCTGTCTCGTTACTGCTATCAAGTGCGATGATACGAATAAATAGCGCTGATGAACTAATTATCTGAAATGTAATGGTGCCGTTTTACGTTTCAGAAATTTATCCATCTGCCATGAATTTTTGGTCTGTCAGCCGATCTGACAATAGCCCCGCCAATTTTTCTCTTTTTGACCCACTTGCGTCTATAACTTAAATGTCCTTTAACTGGCTCACAGAGACCACTACTACTACGTAGGCTACAGGTTTAGTCATAGTACTTTCAACGCTACCGCTTTCAGTCCTCGCTTTACGTGTATGTAATCGCTTAGTATGCGGACGGCCCTCAAGTTACTGCATTTGTAATGTATGGTACTGCCTCTCGTTGAACCGTCCGAGTAATACGGCTCGACTGTGTCAGGCTGTCACATCCTGAATTCGATTAGTCTATGCCCTGTCCTGTCAGGCCAAGACGTAGGCCCTCGGTTCTCGGTAGGTAGCTTCAAATTGTAATGGCTTTCAGCAGGAAGACGACGACAGCGGTCGCAGCTACAGGGAACAGTCGGAGGTGACAGCGGCGACCAGGCATCGGCCGGTTTCAAGTACTTGCAAGCCTTGCTTGCTAATGGCGAGCGAGGACGAAGCTAAGACAGCAGCAGCCATAAGGACGAGTTTGACAGAAGCCGAAGCTAAACAGGCCTGTAACGTTGAGTTCCTACAGTGAGCAGAAGCGATGGCGGTGCTCACAATAGGAGTTTATTATAGATGACGCATAGACCGAACAAAAATGCACATGTCGGTCATCTGGTTAAGCAGAACTTGGTTCGTATAGGAAATGAAACATGAGCTCTGTGATAATAGTTATGCTATATGATCGTTTTGATCAACTCGTGTTTGATTCAACTTCATGGCTAAACGCAAAAGTCTTCATTAATCTGAAAGCTGACTAACTCGGATCTTCAACCGAATCCGAATTCAGCTTGTATCAGTGACTTCGAATCGATATAAAAAAAACTGCAGTTGCTTATAAAGAATTTACATTTCGAATTAGGAATTAGCGCAAGAAGGCCGAGGAAGAGCAGCTATGACACCCTGGACCGTTTTCATTTTTTGCCTAGCTAAATGTCTATACAAAATTAGAGATAGCTCATACATAATGATCACCCAGGCCTCTATTATATCTTCCTCTTTCTGTTTGTCTGTGATAAATAATCTATGAGCTTATGTTCAGTTTACAACAGAGACTTAGCAACGACACGGAAGATATCGCCGACTTCACTTCGGCATAGAAAAGATATATGTTGTACGATTTTTTGTTGCTCGAAAATGATTACGCGATAAAGGATAACTTTCCTTAAGATTCCCAAAAGAAACTTAACAGAGCTTCCTATATATTTGTTACCCTAAGCATTCCTGTGCAGTGAGCGATCTTGAAAACGACCCGTCTGCGACTTCGCGCGAAACGATGAAAAATAGAAATCTTGCCGCTTTCATTTGACATCATCGACAGGTAATAGCCAAGCACTAGATGTTAACCCCGTTGTACACAAGAGAGATCAGGGCGGCGAGCTTGTAGGTGGGGCAATAGGGCAATGGTGTAGGGCAATTAGCATGCAATCAGCCCCCAAGTCACAAACGATTAAGTCAGGAAAGTGAGACCTTTCGACACTCGCTGGATTATCTTGCCGAACTGACCTACTAGCATCTAAAATAATCTCAAAAGTCGCCTGCTTATCTAAGGATTCAGCTGGTTTTTGCGCAGTTTAACTTTCCACTTACTTTATGCTAAGCAACTGAGATTTGCTAGGTAGTTACTATAACTCATATAACGGAAAAGTCGGTTTAATCCATAAGGCTGTTTTTGCGTCCCTACAAATATTTTTCTATCGTAATTCTCTGTTTTTCTTTGCTTCAAAGTGGCGTTTCTTGCTAGGACTCTTGCCGTCTGTCTTAGAACCACATGCATTATGCTTCAGACTATAAGCTAGCTTTCGGCTTTATTTATTGTGGCTGGCTCGAATCCTATGCTACGCAACTTTGAGAAGAGAAATCATTTCGCTCCCCTCATTTGGTACGTTGTTTATGCCACTGCTGGTTCTAATTGAGACCTTAATAAAGCTATGGCAATGTACAGCCTGCTAAGTTGACAGCTGTGTTGGGGCCTTACAAATTAACCTGCCAATAACAAGCACCACTACACTAGGATCGAATAACGTAAGGCGCTGCCCTCACTGTCACTTCTTCTTCGGCTTGCGGTTCGCTAACGGGCGTAAGAAACTGAACTAAATTTCGTTTCCGTGGGCATTTGCTTCCCGGTTATACGAGGGAGGGCCAGGGCAATGAGTACGCATTGACCCAGCAAAGTAATGTAACTATCGTAGATTTTCGACAGCTTTAGCCTTGGTCATAAACCTGGCCGAACGATTGACGCGTAGCTCTTTCGTATTGGCTATTACTGCTGCTGCTATTTCGGTCGTTCAGTAGTCTCGGATGTGCCCCTGAGTGGGTCCGTGTTTGTGTGGGCTAAAGTGGCCCGCTGGTGTTAGTCAGCTTTCTGTCAGAATAAATCTCCGATAGGAACGGTAGATCTACGGTGTCCGTATTTGGAAACCAGGTGACTGCAGACTGACAGCGTCCGCTGTGATGGCGGAGACTTGCGAACCGAACAGAATAAGCAGATAGGCTTATTTAGTCATGGGTGTAAATACTATTTCTTTGCCAAAGGAATCGGGCTGCGTGCAAGGCGGAGGGCAAACCAAGGTCTCTTTGTCAGCTTGTTTACTCACTTACAGACGCATGTACGGTACGGTACGGTAACGAATTCAAACCAATCCAATAAAAAAAAAAAAAAAAGCCTATGCTGTTATTTCAAGCTAAATAATATTACAACCTAATTGTTGGCCTTTCTGTAATTCTTATTTACATTCAGCAGAATCTAGTATTATGTTGTGTTTAAGGGCACTGCGAACCAACAAAAGGCATTGACCACCCTAATACTTAAGATGGGTTGCTCCACGGGTTCTTGCCACGGATCTAGATCTACATTTTGTCGTACTTAGGCTAAAGGTGTGAAAGGTCATCTGTTGAGACTCTACTATTAAATAGGCGTCGGTTTACTTCAGTTTCACAGCTTTGAGTTAAGCCTTTACAAATAAAGCAAAGTTGCAGGAGATACTCGCAGCGAATGTGAGAGGTTCGTTTAAACAACACATCGAATACCACTACTGATTGCTGGCTTTTTAATGGAATCTGCATTACAGATATATATCCCGACAGCATCAAGCTGATATGGCGTTATGATCGGGTCGAAATGGTGCACTTATTGACTCAATGTCTAGCCACATCTAGTGAACCAAGGAGATGGTTAGTAGGGTCCAACATCGCGGTAGTACCTTGTAATTGATCGCCTCTGACGGTATAATGCGCAGTACTACGTATATAACATTCATCCACGTTTTTTAAATTCTACAAGCATTTTTTTTATCTTTGTCTAACCATAGTAGAACTTGTTTATCCACCAGTTGCAGCGGGCTGATACTTTAGCGAGAATATGCTTTATCACACTTTCTGATTTTTACCGGGGAAAGGCGCTTCACTTAAATGTAAATTTGTGGAATGTAAGTGTCCTTGATCGACGAGGTCTCTGCTAAACCGCCGTCTGCTTCTTCGACGGTGTTCAAGCTTGCTTGCCCCAGTGGGCTTCAAGGCAAAACTGTACTACGATGTGCACTGTATAGCCGCCCTAGTCAGCCAGCGGAAAGCGACTGACGCCAAGTGATTTGTTAATCACAATGCAAATTCACGAAGTTAATCACAAAAGCTTTACACGTGAATTGTCTGAGTGGGGCAAAACCCAATTGGCCGATTTGCCTGTCACTAGGCCGTTTATGCAATTTATTCAGTTTCTTTGAAGAAACTACTATACGCCTGGTTGTGGCGCTTAGCCACAGGTTTGGGAGCGCGGTTCAAGCTGCGTCAGTCTGTAAGCGTCTCCGAGGGCTCAGAAGGAAACACACATGGTAACTGAATTTTTTGAATGGTCTTGATTAGCGCAAGCTGAAGGACAAGCAAGATGTTCCCGTCACTAAAGTCGCTTGCAGTAACGGCCATCGCCTGACAGATCGTTGGCCACCAGCCCCGGGCAGCAGAAGTATTAGTCTAAAAAGTCAGCCGGGGTGTCCCACAACTAGAACTCGTTACTCAAGGTTGCAAAATTGATTCGATTGGAGTTGGTGAGTGATACACGCAGATATCAAATGAGATAGATGAAAAGATCTGGTAGATCATGCAACCCTTAAACTGAATTGGGTATTTTTTAAGCGTGAAAATTCTTAACTAGACCGACATTTTTCAGAACAACTCGGACGCTTTATGTAAGTCGAACGCTTTCAAATTATTCGGGCATTTTTTTCCTACCAAATTACTTTTTTTTACTTGATTCTATTTGGAAAATGTTTGATTTGATTTGGAAAGTCTCCGATTCAAAATACTACAGTATCCTGTTGACTTTGTTCAATCTTCCTCTAATAGTTTGAAGGAATTAGAGTTAAGGAAATATATTCTAGAGCTTTCCAAACTCATCTTAGCCTTCTACTAATTATCCATTCGATAGGATAAGTGTTGTAATTCCATAGGTGGGTGTTGATATTTGGGGTTAAATTTCTGGTTTCACACGTTGAAGAATATTTTGGTCTAGTGTATTGCACCAGACGCGTACCAGAGCGGGCCTACCTTGAGCAATTCTGTTAGTGCGAAGCTTATCCAATATTTATTTTACTTAATTTGGCCTATGTAAGACACAGTATGACACGAATATAGAAGTCTTGTAAAGATCGTTTTAGGTTACTGCCAAGATTTAATTTTTCACTTTACTAAATACCATTAGCAACACATGGGCCAAAATGCTCACAATTTTTTCTAAGACTCTTACAGCTTGCGATTTGCCGAATGGCCTTCAGTCTAAAAATGTCTTAAGCGTTTTTTTTTTTCTAGCTTTTGCCTAAAATTTGATTTTAAGCGAATGTTTATGTTTTGTCAAACAGCATATGACCGAAATGCGGCGCTTGTTTTTAATCCACGTCGAACTCTTGGCTCGACCCACTCCGCAGTTGTTCTATGCTCACGGAGGGCTAAGTGTTCGTACCTTTTCATCGTGAAGCCCTACAAGGGCTCGTTCTGCCCGCATCCAGTAACAACATACATATAATCTTAAATTAAATTCGTTAAAAACACTTAAAAAAACAATACTTAGTGGTGCACCTATAGCGGCATGTCTCCATCCATTAGACTCGCGTCCTTGCCCCGTTTGGTCCGGAAGCCATAACAGAGTACGTCAGTTATTAAAAATGCAGGAAGATCTTATCATCGTCATCAACGACAATCTGCACTGTTCTGGATCATCATCCAACATCGTGTATTTATGAAAATATCGAGTATCACAGCAATATTAATCGAGCAAAAAAAGGTAGGACCCCCGTTTTTTCAAGAGACCTTGGTCAACAGCTGAGTGTTTATTCACGAGTGGATAATCACTGGTGCCAGGCGTAGCAAAATATAATATACTGTAACATTGGCAGGCGAGTTTGTGTGTTTGCTCGCCATTGCAAAACAGTGTCGTCCGCAGATTCGTGTTCAGTAAACAAATTGTACCTTAGAATTTCTCTTATAGATATTGAAGATTACATATACAATTCTTATCGTACAAAGACATCGTATATGTTTGCTCAAGTGATTATCTGGTATTGGAGTTTCGAGATAAGATGTCAGATGACGTTATCTAAATTAAACCATGTCAATTTTAAGAGATAAAAGAGAGGATTTGCTTGCAAGATCGTACAGAATGTGTGAAAGTACCATTGCTACGAAGAGGGATTTACTGATTATACTGGTTTCCTTTGTAGCTTTCTATTTTCGCTTCTTTTTTTTTTCTTCTTCTATACACGAGAGAGACAAGCCGTATTCGCTTATTATTTATTGTGGATAATTATCGAAAGATATGATTATTGGGTTCGGGTGCGTCGAAACAAAACGTAGTGGCCCTGTTCGACGCATCAGTTTTGGCGGTATTTTAATGCAGCTAAAAATGAAGTTTCGTTATATACAGGTAGTAAACTAGTGTCAATTTTATCAAAACTGCAATTGTTTTTTTTGCTAGCCTTAGCATCTTTTCCACTATCATAAGGGTGTTAAAAATTAATAAATTCATACTTTATTAAAAAATATAAAAACTGGAGTGTTAAAAAAAATTATGGTTAAAGGTTTGATCGTGATCAAATTCTTTATAGCAAGTTTACGGCTAAAACAAATCCATTAAAGACAACATTGCGATAGACTAGATTTACTGAAATGGCCACGAGCACCTACCCAACAAGATATCTTTGTTCTCGGATTTTTCTCAGGTATATTCAGGGGTCCAAGAAATTTCGATCCGTATACAATTTTTAGCCCTGCACAGACTCTCTCCCTTCTCCCTTTTTCGCCTTCTTCCAACCCTCCTCTGAGTAGTTTAATTTGCACTTTGCACTCGTGGACACGAATGTTCGTTCCGACGAAGACCCAATAGCTTCTCCCATTTTCCTTGGTGCTCTCCTGGCATACGAGACCAGTATCAAGTAGCGATCTTGCTAGCTGACTCGGCGGTAGCTCGGCTGGCCGTTCGTTCCCTGATCCGCGCGACACCAGCTGGGCGCCGATGGGTTGGGTAAGATTTAGCTCTGAACAAACTCGAATTATATTCGGAATAGTGGTATGCTGCAAGTACTGGCAGAGACGATAGCGGACGGAAAAGCCGAAGGAGCCGGCGAGGGGCCGAAGAATGTGGTGAGCCCTGTGTAGCGGTATGCGTGCCTTCCGATGACAGCGTCGTGGCGCGGTTTCGCAAAATCTTTGGTTCGCTTTGTGCTGCTACTACCGATGTCGCGATCGCCGCCACAATACCAGCACCGTATCGACAATCAATGTTATCGCACTTACGGGTCGTCTGCGCCTCGCCACGGCTACTATCGCCGTCGTAACAGCAGAGTTAAAGCTAGTCATGGATTCCTGCTCTTTCGTTTGCCCCGTGTTTGATCCCAACTGTGAAGCGTAGCTTTATCGGGAGTCGGTTTGTCTCAGCCTGCAATTTGTATGAGTGCGGTTGATGTCTGAGGTTTGAGTATGCCTCTGTGCCAGTGTTTGCTTTCCATGTTTCGTGTCGTCCTTTAAGGCCATACCTAATACAAAGAACGCTTGTCGCGGTGATCCTGTCGTTGTGCCTGTGGCGCAAGAGCTTGCAAGGGCCGACTTCGATTTCAGCTTCAACTTGCACACTTGTTCTGTCACCCTGGCTATGCCTTAAGAACATATAGCGAGAGTAAAAGAGAGCGTCATTTCTAATAATTGTTAGTATTACATCGAAATCCTAGCCCCGCTCAAGCCTTAAACCCCCCGCCATGCGAGATCCGAAGATCGGTCATGTACAATGCTTTACGGGTGTATAATCAGGCCAAATGAGACCCAACGAAAGTTTCACGGGGTCTGCGAGGATAGAAGTATTGGGCCAGATGGGATTGGGACGAGACGCTTTGAGGGCAGCAGAAAGGATTTCTTTTTAAGATTACCAGCGCCTTCAAACTCGCTTGTCGACGAGGCAGGGACGCCGACACAGTTGCCATATTGGCGCAAAAAAAGCGCAAAGGAGTCGAGATGGGCCAATCAGTGTCCTACCGGGTTGTGGTTCCAGACCCGAACTAGTACGGCCCTGTCCAGAGCATGCTTTAACTGACCGACGCAGCGATCAATTGTTGACGGACAATCGGATGTCCAGCCGCCCGGCCGGTTCGGATGTTCGAGCATCGTATTAAAGCTGTGTTTAAGTGTTTAATTTTAACCTCGCTTTTCTACGTTCAATTGCAAGATGCGGTAATAACATCTGGCGCCTGCGTAGCCGCTACTGTTGACGATGGCCGAAGCGGACGTTGCGGTTTTGTTAGTGAAGCTGATCGTTAAGAGGAGAACAAGGGCACTAAGGTTGAAACATTATTAGATCAAGGAGAATGGTATTCAAAACGTGCCAGTCTGATGCAGCTCCCCGACGCGGACCTTATGTGCAAACAGGCTCTATTCAAAATGTTAGAATAGGTTGATAGTCATATAAGGCCTATAAAAGCGAAATTTTAACTTAATTTGATACTGTTCCTTTTTTATTAAGTGTATACCAATAAAATTAGATCAACTATAATAATGTATGTAAACAATAACTCTAACGAAATTCCATGCGTGTACGTTTATCTAGTAACAGCTAATTTTTATTAATTCAGTCGTAGCGGTAAGTCATTCGTAACATGAAAAGTAGCTTACACGCATAAAAAGTACCCATTTACAATTTACCAAAATACCTGCAAATAAGCTTTTCCTGTGCTTCGGTTCTAGTTTTCTTTTCCATTTGAATTGTTTGCCTTAAATTAATGCATCCATACAACTCTCACAGCGTAGTCTAAGAGATTAAGTTTAGAGTACAATGAAGTCAAAATGAGGTTGATTCAGCTTGCATTGTGCCGTAGGCACCGCATATGATAGTGGTGTGATGCTTAGAATCGGCGAACTCGGTCGTGCGAGTACTTTCGTCGATACTAGTTATTTTGTCCTTGTTTTTCTATATTGATATTTCGCTATTCTATGTCTACCTGTCGAGGTAAGAGACATGTCTGCATATGCCAGTTGTAGTGAAGGTGACTACGAGTCCAAATGGGAAGACAGCAATGTGGCCAAATTGTTAAAGCATGATTCAGTTAATCCAGTTCCAGTAACGGGACACGCTGACAACCGGGGCCACAGGTTGGTCGATCAAAGCCGCAGCAGGAACTACGACGACCAGTCGTCTCGGGTGGTCAATCGATTTTTGAGATCAAGCCACGATTTTAAACGGCGTCAATCGTGTCTGCGACCCGTTCTCGAAACCTCGAGCTCGGCAGAAAATCTCTCTTCTTTAGAGAGTTGTAGGCTTCGCGGTAAGGGATCTTCCTCTGGTGAAGACATTGCATGGCTCGAAAAAGATGTAGCGGAAGCGGAGAAAACACAATGTCCAAACTCAGGGCCTAGGCGTCTAGCGCAGGTCATCCCACCGCAGGTTGACATGATTCATAGCAGTTTTTGTCCACTTATACACATTTCCTCAACACCGGCCAGTCGATATGGCGTCAATGATCAGGTACAAAAACTAATCGAAAAAAGAGCGAGGTTGCAAACTCAGATTCATTCTATTGACGCTCAGATAAATTCCCTATTGGGAAACCAAGCACAACGTCAACAGGAATAATTTGAAAAAAGGAGTTGGGAAAAGCAAGATTTTGAAAAACCCAACCTGCAATGGGGGCATTAAACTGTAACGGCTTGAAGTGTTTCTATTATTAGCTGTTGTTCCAATAGTTAAGTTTTAACCAGTCGGAGGAGGTTTGGATTATGATTAGTTAGGCTTATATTTTAGTTATATAACGACCGTGCCGTTTTATTGCTCTTCTATGTAATGTTTTGAGCTTTATTGTGAGAGAAGATATCTAATCCTCTTGGAAGAGGGTCCGGGTGCGCTGGGAAAGGAACTGTGGGACAGGGCGGTGAATGTATTATATAAGTAGGAAAGTTCATTATTATCATACAAAATGCTGCTAAGCGGGGAAAATATATACGATGCAAAAAAGAAGATAAGTAAAAATCTATTTCTAAATAATGTGGAGCTAGTGTTCGATATAGGCAATGCTTTGCTGATAACGTCTCATATGCGAATTTATGTGAACTAAATAAATTCTACTAACTAGGATTTAATATCTTAAGGACGTGCGAACCAATAGGAACAACCAGGAGAAACCTACGTAAACGCTCCACCCTGTAATTGATCGAATTAAAATGTAAAAGAGTAGTCATGGGATACCATTACTTATATAGAACGTATCGGTCAGATTTTAATCATCACTTATTCCGTTCCGTAACGCTTAACGATGCATACAGTTCGACGACATGTTCCCGAACGGTGAAGTTAATGATCATTTTAGTAAAATAGTCGCAACATTTGCTCTAAATACCATATCCATGGTAATTTAGGTATTTGAGATCATAACGTTGATTAATTGGGAACTAGCAGCCGTGGCGAAGGGTGTGAAGTTCCAATTGGGGTCGTGATTCAAGCGCACGCTTGTTCCTAGCAGTGAGCTCGTCACGTTAATTCCAACTACCAGCACTGCAAAGCAGCACGGAAACCCACGGCATGATGAACCTGCCTTCTAAACAGGAGCTATGAATGCGGAACTGCAATTAAAGGGCCCATAATCACAATAGTGCGGGGGGTTGACACCGGATGGGCCAAGGAGTGTTGCGTCGAATGAGTAATCATCACGCTGGCGATAGATGGATCAGTTTGCTGCAGATTAGTCTTGTCCTATGGCAGTTATAGGCGCAGGTTACCGTCATCATGATTGTCAACGTTTGATTTAGTCTTCGTAAAAGGACAGTATTGACTGCCACGTCAACTTCCACGTCATCGATGAAAATATGCAGAGTGACACAATGATGGTCCACATCTATGATAGGACATGATTAGCTAAGGGACATTGAATTGCCGTCTCCATCAAATACGTTAAGGCGTACTTTTTTCCGTAATAGCCGTAATGGAAGTGAATTTTGTCGGCATTATGTGGCTCGAGCGTATTGGCTACAATAAAGAGACAGGGCAGTGAACAGAGGCGTGATCACGAAAGCAGAAGCTAGAACAAAGTATATGATTGTGGAAAATGCTAATTTCTACTTTATATTCGTGTATATGATAATGAAAACCAGAAGGACTTAGATCTTATTGAATTTGTTTTTAACAGCTGAATTTGTTATGTAAGCCCGCATCCTGGCGAAAACCAAGTAGGTAGTCACCTGTTGGCAGTGTGAAGGGTTCCTTACTAACAAGAACTTTAATTCCTAGAATAAAAAACTTAGTTAGCGTAAACTGATAATTTCTTAACGTGACGAAAAGACCATTCGCAGAAAGCGAAGCGTGTTATGTGTAAATGGTTTAAAAGACCGAAAGAAGAAAGAAAAAAAAATTAGCAAGGTTCCGAAATATTCTTTTGGTAATCGCTTTCTGTTTAATATGGTTATCCATCAACTCAACAGGCAAATTAGTTCGCCATTGATTCGAGGAACTATAAAACATAAAAGTCAGCATAAAGTTCGCAAAATCTTCCTTTCTTGTAATCCTATATTTAATGTAATACTCATTCTTAGTAATATGGCTGATGAGCTGGTTGCTCGAAATTATAAGGCAAAGAGCAGTTGTTCAACGCTTACAGTTGAAAATTTAAGTACGACGTATAAAAAAGTTTTTTTTGTACAATTAATTCCGCACTTAAAAAAATTCATTTGAATTTTGTTAAGTGCGGAATTCATATCAGTTTTGTGGAAACGCAGTATTAACGTAGGATAGTAACACATTTTTAGTAGAAGTTCTAGTTTCCGACACAACTTTTTGTTCTAGGAGTCTGCTAATAAGAATGAATGTTAGGCTTGTCGATGACATAACTCCTGTCAATGTTATAAGGACAATGGATTTGAAAAATTTTCCTTAGTTTTTGTTGTTACGCTCACGCAGTACATATTGTACACACAGTCTAGGAAGCCGCGTCAATTGAATCGGATTCATTTTATATATAAACATACAAACACATATTTGCACCCTGAAAAAAATTCTGCACTGTGAGCGATACGCTATTGGCCACCCACGTAGTACCTACAATATCTACAATTGTTCACTATATACTTCTTTACTGTCCCATGCGGTCATACAGTCGATAACTAAGAGGCTGGAAACATCAGTATCCCCAAAACCGATATGCTTCAACTTAATTTGTCACATGGAGTTACAGTTACGTGTGTATCGTAAGCTAGAACGTAAACGAAGCTTCATCATACACGTGTCACTGGTAATGCACGTTGAACATCAAACAGCAGTTTTTTTTTTTGTGTAAAGTTAATGTTGAAACTATAGGCTCGAAGGGACACAGGCCCTTCTATCTACGAAGATCACATATTTGTATTTACTAAGATTGCTGGTAGTCGTTTGAGAGATTGCTGGTTGGCATTAGATGCACTATGAACAGCTAAAAGTGTAAATCCCCATTCAGCTTTACCTCTACATATACATACATATGTACACGTATATATATACGTTCGTGCGGGTATGGGTGAGTTTTCCCACAGTGACGTCTCAAATGTGCTTTGACATTGTGGCCAACCAGCTCAAAGGTCTCCACATATTCGTGTCAACAACTGCTCGAAAGTATGTAGGGCTGCTAAAGGTAGTACGCCTGCGCTGCTTTCATGCTACCTAGGTTACACATCGACAAAATCTTCGACAAGCGAACATTCTTCCAATAAAAATCTTTCTCGAGGAGCTCAGTTCAGGAACAAGCAAAGTTGGACCAGCTGGGCCGGCCGCAAAAGCAACATAAGTCTAGTGATGACTAGCGGTAAACTGAACAGATCAGAAGGGTCTCCTTGGTAACCGTATCGCATACATACATACATACATGCACACCACTCCACAGTTCAACACTGAACTGCACTTTTTTGTGACATGAATTTGCAGTGTGGCAGTTGAACGGTATGCTCCTATGATGTGACAGGATGTTGACGAAGAAGGTCATTTCCTATTTAGATATGATACGGCTGTTGGTGGCGAAAGCTCTGGCCTGCTATAGCTTACGACCGTGGTGCATTTTTCTTTCAGGTCGATAGGGGATCGGGCCCGCCTCTATCGACTGTTCCAATAATCGAGATATGGCGATGTCACTTACTAATCAATGTAACGTACTCGATTTTTACGCGGGGTGTTATGACTGCTCAAGAGCGTACGCACATGTTGGTTCGTCCGTTTCTTTTTCTGGGACAAAACAAAAGCTCATTCGATGCCAATGCTGTGAGTTCCACGTCATTGGTTGTACGTTACGACTGGAATGTCTATAAACAGCTCTCGAAGAAACAAGTAAGTAACGTTTCGTAAACAAATTCCATATAAATTCCTGTACGGTACACTTACATTTTATAAATAGTGGGCACAACATTAATATGTTACCGTGTACCGCATGAACAATGTATATGGAAATTGTCTATGAAATGTTTTTACCGGTTTTTTCAAAGCCACGATGGCAGTCCTTGTATATCATTTTAATCGGCGACCATCATCCATGTATTAGTGTCATAAATGCCTACATGTTGATGTGTCTCACATCGTTCGCTTTAGTGAAAAACATGGTTAAAGTCGGATAGGGTCGGTTTGGCATGCTGCAGCACCACCCCTATATACGCATATCGATGGGCGCAGAATGGATCTATGCGTAACCTAGTACACCCTAATAATGCTCCTATTATGCTAACTATTACAGACGAATCAATGTACCTGGATTGGCGAAGAGTGTCCTATCACTATAATCAGATCGAATACGAAAATCAGGCGCTCAGGTAATACGTGGCGAACAAAGTCTTGTCGTAATAAATAGGGCTGGCTTTCTAAAAGGAGGGATACTTTTTGTCTCTAACTATTCAGGATGGGCTAAGAAACACACACGAAATTGTGTTGTTGTAATACGTTATTTCATACTCTTCAATGTGGATAAACGTCTTCTTATGTGTAGACTCGCTCCCGTTCTCTGTTGGTACTTGTTTAATTAGTGCCTATATGGTAACTATTAAAACAAATACTAATTTTTGATGCTAAGGCCAGCATCAATGGAACCGATGCACTACGAAACCTTCTTCTTTGAATCGAATAGTCGCTTGGAAGCCGTTCTATTGTGTCTTGGAACAGCTGCGGCACGCTGTTGCCAAAAATGCCATAGGACCTAATGACGTGCAAACATATCAGGGAAACCGATCATGGCTCTCTTTGTCATGCTGATGAAGCGTGAGGAATGAAGGTTCGAGATCACGGACATACACGAATTTCGCCTTTCGAGCATATTGAAGTCAACCACTCGGCTGGCTTCGTGGTACTGATTCTTGCCATTTTGCCCCTGACACTGCCTATCTCGTCTGTTGCCAACCTTTTCTCCATTCGAGGCGAATTTGTCGGGAACTTTCGCCCTTTGTGTGTCCCGCTTTCGCATACCGCACAAGCTATTATATAATTCATGCTGAGGCATTGGCTACGTAAAGTAATCAAAAGCTAGTTAGCATTGCTCCTAAGGCCGTTGTTGCCACAGACTTGTTTTGTGGTTGAGTACTCAGCTCGTTGTGTCTTGTTTGAGCCGCGGTCCCCTCGTGATTCTATCCTTCAATGGGCATTTCGACATTCGCTTCAAGCGAATAGGAGCGACTTAAGCAAATTAAAATACCAAAAGACTAGAAACAAAGACCATGTCGAAAGGTCAACCTAGTTGACTGATAAACTACCCATCATCTTCAAAGGCCAGTTTGAAAACAATAAATGGGTTATCATATATACAACCTAGTATTGTGTGCACTGTATTTAGCAATACAATATACTTGTACCAAGAGACCGACTAATAAAGTAGCGTAGACACTGAAGTCATATATTGTATTATAGTATCATAATCAAGCTGGCTGCGGTCCAAGAGACTGATTAGTGTATTACATTTATTTCTTTCCCCAAATTGTTCCTACAGCCGATTTATAATCACTGATACACGGATCGATCTTACGATCGATTGTTTGATTATGCCATTTTTGGGGCCTTCATGGACTGTTTTTATCAATTAACCGCATAAATATCAATGACCGCCAGTATGGTTGTTATATATGTACATGAATATTTCGGATTTTATGCTACCCGCACTATTTGGTGCAACAGTTAAATTATGGTAAACCGGAATGTAATTTTTCTAAATATTTCCCCTCGACCCATCAGCCGCTTTTCTCTAAATGTAAAATCAGTTTTCTTTAGAAAAATCTATTTTATGATGCTCTCAGTAGACCTTTTACCTTATTTACGCAAACCTTACTGTACTGTCCTGAAATTTTTTTTGTGGGCAAAGCCTTTCCTTCAATGTCATGACCGCCCTGGCGACAGCTTTAAAACGGTGTTTAAGTGGCAGACATAGAGATGTGTTTTTCCAGCGATGTGATCGCGACGTATGTTTTTACATCGGGAGAGTTTCTAAGTAATCGCGCGTGCCTTATATAGTTACTTCGTTTAATTGAATTCTCTAAATTCCGATGGGCTACACTAAGTCACCCCTAGAAGTGGCAGGGAAGATGCTGCCTCTTTATGTTTCTAGCATACGGTCGAATGAACTAGCTTGATATAACACGTTGGGTAACAAACGCAAAGTAGCATTAAATGGTAACGATTAACATTTAAGCGAAAATTTAATTTTCTTTATCTTAGATCTTCCCCATTATGGTGGTAAATAATGGATTTATAACGTAACAGCACATTGCAGAATAGTTACAAATATAATCACGCATTTGGGAGAGGTTTATATAGGGCGCGTTGAGCAGCTTTCAAAAAACCTTGAATTGAGTCATTTTTATAGAGTAATAATGAAACACATTTCAAGAAGATAGGGGATTTTCATAAGAGATCTAGAACAACATTAGCAGAATTCCCATGATATGACGAGCGTTTATATGTTTCACCTAAAAATGTAATCATCGCTAGTGCCATTGAGGAGGACCAGGTTGAATCCTGTTCCATTATTCCTACAAACTCGGGTCTAATAATAACTGGACCTTAACCGACTCCACGTAAGTACTCACTTTTTAGTATTACACGCATTCTATGTTTATTAGCGGCTCGTTTAAGCCCTTCTTGTCGTTTTGGGCGAACCCGTATTTCTAATTAGAAGAAATTCTAGGGCCCTATTGTCTATTGACTTCCCACCACTTACCATTCACTGTCTCAGTTAGTTTATGTGTGCGTTCTAGAGATGACGACGTCAAATGCTTCTATACCATCCGATTCTGTGAGCTCTGATTTCTTTCCTATTTCTTTTCTAATCACTGCTATACAGAGCACTTACGCTATCCCGTTCACAACTTCTGTCGAGAGGCAGCACAGCTAGGCCTGTAGTGCTTCCGTTTCTTATTAAAAGTTCCTTGACGCTTTCTTGTAAGCATGCTACTAGAGAAAGAGGGATCATGCTGAGTGAACTCAGCCTGGGCCTAACTAGTGCAACGCATTTCAGGCATCGTAAGCCTATAGTTGGTCGACATCTCGCGTTCGCTTACGGATGAAGTCGGTGGCAGGGTAAGAAGCTAATACTAACGAGGCACAATTCCCCCCCCCCAGTTTTCGCCTTTTTTGTCCTTAGTGGAATCGTATGGCTGCTGCCGGGATATCCTATCGTATGGCCTTGGAAAAGTTGTATCCAATGTTCGCATGTTAATGCTGGCCTTTGGAGGTCATACGCGAGAGAGAAGCAAATCGGTAGACCAAATCTTTGTAGTTCTGTCGATTCTTTTCTCATCCGTTGTTCATTGGTACTTTGTATTGTTAGCCTTATAGATTCAGCTGCTACTATTGCCATGAAGCTTCTATTGTTCTCGAGCATCATCCACTGTCCCTACTGCAATCGGAGGCAGCGGAAGAAGCAGCTAGAAGAATGCTCGAGACGACAGAGTCTTTGGGACGAGTGAAGACCGAAAAGGTGCCCAGGCTTAGGTCGTAGGTTGCGGATCACTGCTTTGCGCTTCAGCGCTCTCCTATGCGTCCCATCTGATCGCAAAATAGGGCCGTACGTCACGAAGCTCGGCCTCTGCAATCTCAATTCACAATCTTGCTCGTAGACCTTTCATTCGCGAAGTCCGGCAACGACAATATAGTCTACGGTAGCCGAATGCGTACTCGCTGCCACACGTTAGCGCAGAATTGTGCTTTTGTATATGTGTCTATGTGCGCGTGTGACCAAGACACAAGTTCGAAAGCAAAACCATCCGCTGCGAGAAAAGCAGTTTTACTTTTTTTGAGAGACCATAACGATATTATAGTTGTTTGTGGGCTGTCGATCAGAGGAAACATAAAATAGGAGTTGGAATAGCAGGTTCAGTCTAAGAGTGATTGAAAGTCGAAGCCTGGCGTTCGTTGACAACTCGGTTTGAACTATCAGGCCGTAAGTAACAATTTTGCATTCGTAGACCGAGTGCTCACTCGTATACTAAATACTATTAATATTTTTACTATTAGCCAGGTGATATTAGCTCGATTGGCGTCTCAACGAAATGTACAGAGGCTAGTGTGTACCGACAAGACATATAAATGCATTTTTTATCGCCTAGGCTTCTTTCTCTGACTCAGCGTGCCAGCTTACCTGGCCTATAATAGAAGTCACAGCAAAAAAAGGACGATTTTCCTATCGGTCCAGTGACAGTCTCGACCGAAGATTCCGTCCCTCCGAAACGTGTCTTCTTTGACATCGTTGCCTTCGTCGGAACACTAACAATAAACACCCTTGTTCTCACGGAAATTCCCTGCTTTTAACCCTCTGAAACATGAACAGAACCTGCATATGTTTTAAACGAATACTTTGCAGACGTCGACGGACTTGGTCGTTTTAGTAGAGCTATTTTGGTGAGCCACTTAAGATGAAAGAGATGTCTGCTTGCACCGCCTCCGAGGCTGCGTCTTTACAGGACCTGCTTAGTTTCCCAGTTCATTTACCTGGCTTCGAGCGCAATGCTCCATGACTCCATGTTCACTCTAATGATGCATGAACAAAACTCTTCGTCGGGACAAAATATCGATCGTACGATGTATCCAAGTCGGACAGACACACTGTTCAATCAGGGGCCAATGTGAGTGTGATCAAAATTATTATATATTGAATCTCGCAGTTTCTATTGGTAGAATGAAAGCAAGCGCGTTAACGGGGGAAAACCTTCAAAATCTTTATTTAATGGCTTTTCTGTGAGGTTTTACAATTACTATTCATACGACAACAATTTATTATGTAAATTACGGCAATTATATGTATAAGCCGTGATTTTTATATCGCACTAAAGCCTCGGACTTTGGTTAAACGATCGTAGACTGAGATTGGATCCAAGGTGTCGTTCTGAATCGAAGATTCATTTGTCTGATCAAATACTCATTTAAACAGTTGGCCTTTAGATGTTATGGCACTTTCGTATGGTATAATGGCTATCGTCCCGTTTCCAAACATTATGTATCGAGTTCACTCTAGTTGAAACTTCGCTCTGATGACAGTACGATCAGGACATACATACGTTCAGATTGAATAATTGTGCACGCAATTGTGGCCTAAGCAGGACGGTTCCACTTAATCGTAGGACACTACTTATGATAGTATCATGCTATTGTTCAACATAAAAACGATAACAACGGATTTTTAGCATAACGGCCTAGGTTTAGGGAACGAAATTTTATTTGTTCCGCCATACCGATTTGGGAGCCACTGCCAAAGCATTTTGGTACCTCACAGATAAACCTTAACTTATGATACGAAATAAATATTTTTATGTCTGAGCAATGGGCGAGTAATACAATAGAAGTCCTCTGCTAAAAATATGTATTCAGAAAAAGCTGTCATTATCATCATTACGCATAACTAGAACAATTTGTGGCTAGTTCTGAATAAATTACCATTGTGTTTATCAAGAGTATCAATGTTTTTTTTTTTTTTTTTTTTTTTTTTTTTTTTTAAGAAAAAAGGCAATGCTTTAATTGTGCGGCACATTTAACATGTAGCTTTTGCTGCGTTCCATGTTCAATAGACCCTCAGGTTAGCGTTTTTTTCCAATGCTTGGACACTGACGCCTCGCTTTTTTGTCAATTCACAACGATGACATCAGTGTCGTTCCATGAATAAAATCTGCTCTGGAAAAACAAACTAACTTGGTTGCTCGGTGAACATCGGTGTTACAGCTGTAGCAATAGAAGAACATGTAAAAAAAAAAAAAAAAAAAAAGGTAGAGCCACATTCGAGCACACACAGAGCTCGAGATATGTGCGATTCTAAAACATATGTAAACATTCTATTAGTCAATGATAATAAAAGGCCAGTCAGGTAATCGCCAGCTACGACAGCTATCGGAACACAAAACACCCGAGCTCCTAACGGGCTATGGCTTTCCTACTCGAACCGTGAAGACCTGGAAGAAGCCTATTCTCATTAGATAGGTGTGGCGTATTTTACTTCGGCATAGCACACGCTACCGATGATTGCCTATTCAATCCTTCCTATAGCGTGGAATGCCTTTCAAACAGCAAGGGTCTTCCCGGACCGATTGACTAGTCATAGAGAGCAGACGATCCAAGAATTATATGGTTTGAAGCTGATGGCATCTGTTTACTTCGTCCAGTGGACATGCCGATTTACGTTGTGCCAAATGAACTAGAACTGAAGTGCAATGATTGGTGAAAGTGGATAGCATTGCATTAGTAACATAAATTTAATATGGAAAAGAAGTGAAGCCAATAAGCCGATATTTACAATGGTAGAATCGTACAGCTTTGATTTTTATAAATTGGTCAGGGCTCCTAAAGGTATCAAAAGATCTGTCGTTTTCCTTATTCATTTATGTCATTAGCTATATTGCGTTTGACTATTATGCAAACACGCATAAAATCTTATTCAGAGCGAGCAGCTTCATCCGGCTTACCGGAAGTTCTAAACTGACAAAACAGTAGAACGATAGGCCGCATATTAAGGGAAGCTGGGTCTTTTTTTTTATCAGTAAAATATATTGCAGTAAGAAAAATGAGTAATACTATAAAGATTTATCTAAAGCTCAAATTGGACTGCGACGCATAATGTGATATGACGTTCACGTAAAAGACGCTAGCTAAAAATGGATGTTTAAATGTATGAGGTACAATTTTTAATGTACTTTGTAAGCTTTCAAGTTCAACTCATCCAATTAACTAAAAGGAAAATTTATACATTGTGTCTTCATACTGAGGTAAGCTCGAAATGATCTGAATGACGACTCAAAGCTGAAGTGTATAGGGATAGAGTTTTACTATGTTATGACGAAAGCCATATTTCTCTGGCATTACGGATAATCGTAAAATCCACTTGCTTATTTTTATACTCCGTTTCATAGACGTTACGATGAACATGTTCACTAATAACGCCGTTCATAACGCCGAACGTTCGGCCCTCAAAACCTCCTACCGTCTTGTTCAACAGATTGACAAAAAGCGATAAAAGCTAAACACATTTACTACGCCTTAGTTGAATACACATCGTAATCTTCCAATTAAATGGTTAGAGGTTTCAGAAGCTATGCGCATCGTGCAGGAGAACGACGATTCATATGTTGCATTTAGAGAAACAGCCATCGGTGCACAACAGGTCCTTATCGATGCTAGCTTGTGTCAGAGTCTCTCGATCTGGAACGCATCCATTATCTGTACTAGACAACGTGTCATCTACTAGAACGATTTGGTAACGACTTCCTATAGCCGCACCCAATAACGTATCACTCCCACCGGGTTTATGGGTCAATCAGTGGAGAACTCTAGCTTATTTGGTCAAGCTCATATTCGCTTTTACTATTGCCACACACATCAGCGTTTACTGCCTTTAGTTACAAGTGCCAATATTTCTCCAATAATCGCAACAGAGACAGGGTTAACCGTAAATGTACGCAATCTGTGCATCATGTCGGCTTTCTATCCTGTCATTGTAGGACAACGGTCGCTGCGAATGCTAGGACTACTCGAAAAGTGCGATAGACGCAAGTTACATATGTATGAATAACAACTTCCACTTTTACTTAGTGGTTTAATTATTTGTTGTTGATTTGTATCTGCCTTAACGGCTTTGCATCGGGAACTAGGTTGTCATTTTATCAGACGGCTCATCGCCTTTACCAGCAGCAATATGAAAACCTACACCGAAACTCACACGTCATTATGTTTGATCTTTGTTGCCATTTTTCTACGATAGTTCAGAGCCCCCTTAGATTGTTGTTTGCTTAAATATATTCGTGTTCCATAATAACAGTTATAATCAGCGCAATGTTCTATGACGTGTTATTTTTGCTAAAAAATTACGTAAAAACGTTTGAATCATGCTGAAGACTGCCTCTCGCTGAATTAGCACCCTGTCTTTATGCCAGACTGGATGATATACTACGTTTCAAATATGGGAAACAATTCTGGATGCACAGTAGGTTTTGTTCTCGTAGAATCAACCAGGCCCGTTTCAGGCAAAGGCTATGGAGTACACAGTGAAGGAAAGTTTTTGGTATTTTTTGTGTCGACAATTACTCAAACGTACATTAATACAGTAAACGTATCGTCTAGCTAAGGTCGTACCTTATTCGCTACGTTTAAGCATACCTGGACAAACATTCTGGTTCATTTCAGTGATAAATATTTAAAAGTTGTTTTATAAGGAAAATATTAAAAAAAAAAAACAAACAAAGCGCGTCTCGAGACATGGGTCGTGTAGGAACTATTAGAAAATGAATAGAGCTAAATCGAATGGTGCATATAGGCCGATGCGTGTGCGTATGGTTACGCTATGTCAGTGTTTATTAGATCTTGTCTTTTACAGTGTAAGCTGTTTTCTGAAGATACTAAATAGTATCTTCAAAAACGTTTGCTAAACGCCCGGACAAACATAGTTATGTATGTTACATACAAACATATTATGTATGCGTCCTGAAAAGGTTTAATACATTGTTATATTAGTGATACTCTGTCTTCCATATGCTCAACTGCGTCAAGGAAATAGGTCGGATTGTAACTAAAAATTTTTTTAAACGCACATCCTTCTATTAATTTCATTCACTGAATTGTCTATTTTTATATAGGAAAAAAAAAAAAAACAACTATTTACCTTGCCCCATGTCTTTAGTTCTATTGATTACCCTCAATTTTTGTCTTTATCAAACGGGAACGCTATGGAAGCGTTACGGACCCCACCTTTCCTTGCTGATTAGGTTACTGTTGTATATCTGAAGTACATGCATACGTTCGCCGTTTAGAAGGGAGATACGGGTCGTTGTCTTTGGGCAAGAGGACTACGTTTCAATACCTTAACTCATTCACCGAGAAGAAGGCTTGTTTAGCCACTTACTAGATTGCCACAATTACATTGTTATTAAAAGGCTATCTGGCTACCTTGTATTGGCGTCGTCCGGGTCGTCGGTCTGCTAACATTTGCCAACTTTGCAGCGTCCCGCAAGTCGATTATCAGAAAATCCACGGTAGCCATCTCTTGAGTGACTGATCGATATAACGGTAAGGAAATAATAGCCGACTACTGACGGCCGATAATACGTCTAAAGCACCTGCCGATGACGTGATGACAAACGCACGACGGAGTAATTATGTTTCAATTTTTGCTTAGGTTATTTATTTTGTGTTGGCTATGAAAAAGAGAATAGATGTGCTAAGCCTCTTTAACAAAATGAATTAGTAATAGGCATAATGATCTACTGCTCATTGATCTGGCATGGGAATGCCCTGTACATGATGTTTCCTGTTCCAAACATCGTTTTGATGTTTTTCTCACGAAAAGCGTTTCTACACATCTTCTGGACCTAACGAAGGTGTTGAACGAACGCTCGTTAGAGAAGCTTTTGATTTGGCTATGTCCAGTGTGCACTTGGGTATCCCCAATAACGAAACAGCGACTTTTCATAAATGTTTCGTCCGGAAAACAGCACGCTCTGGATAATAAGGTAATAAATTTCAAGTGAGTTTTGCAAAATCGGCCTGTCAAGTTCAACTTTGCTAACTTGTACTGCCCGGCCAAAAAGCTACTGAGGAATCGTTTACTTTTACTACGCTTACACTTACCTTTTTTTAGAGGAAAAAAAAAAATAATAAACAAATAGGGTACTCTGCATTAATAACCTATCCCAACAATTCGGTTATTACCTGCAAGTCTCCAAGCGCATGGATCGCGTGCACGTATCAAGCTCGGCGTGTTTTGTGTTACACACAAGAATATATTTTTTAAACGATCCACTGATCAAGGCTAACTACCATCTATTCTGAATAAGTCTCACTAGCTTCTTCCTTTCCTTTCACTAGGTTTTAACTCTGCAATATTTTTTTAGCATTTAACTTTGGATTCTTGCTTGTAAGTTGTTTTAAAACTGTACTCCGATAAACAAATATTTTCACGAATTTTCTAGCATATGCTAGAAGTGTTATAGCTGACGATCATGTATACGTGTTTTGAATAAGGTCGACCGTCAACTTTAAGCAAAAAAGAACGACTTTAGTCTCACTGACACTTCGCTTAGCGCTCCGAAGCTGTATAGTAACTAATCTTTGGTTGAGTTCCAAAAGCAACATGGCATTTTTTTTTCTCTGTAATGGGTTTGCTGTTTAGTTTTCGAAAGAACTTCCTACTCCTATTAGCAAGAAGAGCGTTTAAACGCAGGCACGTACCAACGAATAGCGCAGCAAACCTTATTCTGCGCTCTCAAGTTCGTTTCTACCTGTTTGGTTTGGATCATAAATTACTGCTTGAGACAGGATGGAAACTCTTCCAGGAAGTCCTGCAAGTCCACTTCTTTATCAGTGAAAAATGTAGCTTCCAAATCATGCAAAATCTAAACCCTTAAGCATCGTTTACGCCATTTCATGCCTGTAATTAACGTTCATGCTTTGAAACTACTAATTACGATCGTTGACGACCCGGTTTCCTTGTGACCCTTTAACTACAGAAGAGTATGCCGCCCCAGTCGCGATTTACGTTTACCTGTTCTGAACAATAATGCAGCGGGGCATTTTTTTTGCTTACAGGAATATTGTTGAATGGTAAGAGCCAAATAAAGGTAGTTGTTTCTCTCAGAAATCTCATTTCTATTGCCTGTCTGCTTGGCTGCACATGTCTTCGCCATTCATACACGTAGGTAGGCTCGCAGACCTGAGTTTTGCGATTTTTAATTTTATTTGAGTGTTTTGCGCATCTATTTTGAACGCTTACTTCGCTTGTGGGAGTTTTCCTTATATATTTTTTTACTTTAATTAAGTATGTTCGAAAATGAAGATTATCATTTACTCAATTTTTCTTCAGCTATGCACAACTCGAAGGAGTACCGCTGACTTTGCTTCTGTATACAGGTTAGTATGATGATCGAATGTACTCCATATCATTTGTGAAATATCTGACTTTCTAAGTACATTATGATGACCGTGTTCATATTAGCAGACTAAATCACATGTATGAGTACGTGGGGGATTAGGTGCAGGTTTGATCGAATCTTTCCCGGTATCGAAATCTTAAAAATAAAAGGATATCATCACTATTAACAACTAATTTTAATTATTATTATTACTAGCAAATTAATTAAATGGAATTCGGTGGGCTTCTGTACATGGAGCATCTGGAAAATCATCTCGGGAACATAAACGATTTGAACGCAATAACCAACGAGTAAAAAATCCTCTTTTTGGACAACACTATAGTTCTTCGTGGAGATAGCTATACCACTTCCCAATAGCTTATGGTGTCTGATAAGATTTTCTAATAATTATCATTTCAGCTAATGGTTTGGGTTCTTGCTTTTACTGAAATTCTATGAAAAGAGCTATACTCATTTCTTTACCCTTACGCTTCTAAAAGGAATAGCAGTTTACTAAACTTCTTCATGCACATGTCTTCCCTTTGAATTTTCTATTGCACCGTGAATTGAAAAGGATTCAGGGAACTCTTAAGCTAAAAACTTAGGTTTTTTAGTGCAAGGTGACATTTCTCTGTAATATATTGATAATTGAAGAAGCTCGGCTACAACGACTTTATATTAAAGAGACCAAAATATAGTAGATATCTGTTATAGTTCATATATAAGTAGAATTCTACAGATTGTAAGGAAAATTCCCAAAAATGTTATACATTATACCTTTGTCAGTCTGACAAAAATCTGTCGATAGACATCAGTCACAATACGGTTACGCAAGCATCATACTGCTCACCCACTCTACAGCTGACGGGCTGCTATAAGGGGGCCGTTATAAGGCAAAGTATATTTACCCTTTAGTATTTCATCCACCGCTTGTGCCGGGCAGATTAACGCGTGGGGTAACTAGCCCCTTCATATATGATGTAACATTCTATAGGTCTTAGGCTACAAACCTTCTTCACCTCAACTAGTCTGTGCTATCTTTTCGCTAGGACCCGTCGTTTGTAACGCTGAAGACTACTGATTTTCAAAATGTGAGTATGAATTTGCAAGCATTCAATAACCGATCGGCAAATAAGCGCTTTTATATACTTGGATGATTCCTGTTACAATGACGACGAGTTTGCTTCTAACACCTGAAGAGATTCCCGTTCTGTGCGTAAAAATAGTAGTCAAGCAAGAAACAATAACTCACTCAGTTGTGATGATCAGATGAGTATATAATGAGGGTATATAGTACAGGAGCTTTTTTTTGCGTATATTTTGCTGTGTTTCCCCATCTGGCACGGTGCTGGGCTAAATTGTATTGTTATTTTGGAGTTGAGAAGAAACCGTGTAAAATCGGACGTAGGTAAACAACATTATTCACAGAAAGCCGTATCCAAAAGACGGAACACCAGGCATTAGTTGGTAGCACACATAAACGTAATGACAAAATTGAACCATTTAATAGTCTTCTTGATACATACGAAAAATCAGGAGACGCTGAGCGAGTTGATGATAAATTTGCCAACATGTGGAACCATCTATTAGTCAAGGGGCAAGTCCTTGGTAAGGTAAGGATACCTGAACTGGTTTGACTTATGAGAAGTCAAATGTCGTTTTATTTTTTGTTATCAAGAAATATCAATTTGTTAGCCTTTCATCATTTTAGGTAAGTTACAAGATCACAGTATGATTCCTATGTTGTACAAGGATGATACTGAATGCGGACAATAAAGAATTGAATGCAGCGATATACTGAAGGAAGACGACCACTGTCGACCTTAGAAAATCTGATTTAGGTTATTATTAAACGCCGTTAAAATTATTATTAAAATATTATGTTAACGATAAACAGTGATCTAAAAACTGACACTTCGTGACCTTTCTTTTTTCTATTCCCTATTTTTTGTATTAAAGAGTTTCATGTATGCAAGAACCTAGTCTCAACCGACTACGCCTTACTAGAGCCTTATAGAATGGCCGTTGTAGAAATAGTCAGTCCGTCCTCTTACTGTTCTCAATAAACAAAGAAGAATATTTGTAAGCCATAGGCTTGATACGCAAGGTTTGTCCCTCTGTTGTCAACGAAAATAGAGGTCTGTGCCTTTTGCCTTTTTGCCACGAGTGCGATGGTCTGTTCGCCCGACAGCAGCTCTGGGCAAGGAAGAGATTTGCTCTGGGCCGACCTACAGAAAGCAAGTGCACAGACTTCCGGTTCGTGTTGTGCACGAAACCGCTGCAAGTCGTAAACAGACAACTAGGGCGCTCCAAAAATAGCAAAAAAAAAAATGGTCCTGCAGCATCAAAGGCTTTCAGTTCTTCCAACCTCTGTAGCTTCGATGCGTTGAAAGATATAGCGCTCCTTAGGCGACCTTTTTGCTACATACTTTGTTTGCTAGGAATTTACATGATATGTATAGTATATGCATAGAAATTGAAAAAACATCTGACCTTTGAAGATAGTTGAGTTAATTTGTCTAGGTCGTATCGAAACACATCTCCACTAAATGTATTGATGCAACTAGAAATGTAACAAGTATTGATTTTGAGGGCATTGCATGCAGTAAATGTGGATGCTCGTTATCCATCACGATAACGTTGTATTTCGGATTCTAATAAAATACCTGTCTTACGAGAGCAGCGTTAGTGAAGCTTCATTTACACACTATCGAATCAGAGTGTAGGTACTCTTCAGAGCGGAACGAAATCTGCGACTCGAACCTAGAACTCGATGGAACTACTTAGTACGCCAACGGCAACTATGAACGAGAGCTTCGTGTGTGTGTCACCTTCCTGCTCTCGATGCCTAGCCCTTTGCTGTTATACTCCCGAAAAAAAAAACAAATCATGCGTTAGTGAGTGTTGTTTAATTTTTACACACTATACATATACCAAGCTGCAGTACCGATGCATACATGGCGGGAGCGAAAGACAGTGGAGCATTGAAATTTAGACTTACTAGGGACCACATCCATAATAACAGATATTTCAAGAAAACGTTTTGCATGCGCGCACGAAGTCTCAATAAAAGTAACCGGTGGAGCCGTAAGCAAAATTAACCCACCTAATTATCAGTCAACATTCTCCTCTATAAAACGGTCGTTAATTTCTATATAAAAGATCAAAACCGGCTTTTTTTGAAAGTTTTTTTGAGCCTATTAAGTCTAAATCCTATTGAAAGCCTCCCGGTTCACCTCATAATACTTCAAAGACTTTCTCAGATTTATGAAAAATCGTGTTAAACTTGGCAGTAACATAGACGACTGAGTTCTAGCAAAAAAAGGAACTTTCTAATCTCTATGGGTCCTTGCCCCGTTTCAACACATTAGATAGTAGCTCACTTGTGTTTAGAATACCGAAAATGATGCATATAGATAGTTTTCTGGCCTGTCCGAAATGGATACTAATCTTTTTTTCTGGTGCCAAGAATGAACGCATCCGCAACGACAAGTAGTTTGCCAGGATCTGTGTGAATTTAAGC